>NW_009798269.1:1359899-1366003 GCF_000520075.1 Aphanomyces astaci | reverse complement strand
TTCGACTCAACTACAAGTTCGAACAGTTGTACCTCGAAGTATTGAGCTTGTTTTGTAAGTACAGTACCTACAACCACTACGAATTTCTAATTGGTGCATGCGCTTCCAACTCCCATGCCCGTGAGCACTGCGACGACATACGCCCGACGAAGGATGAATGCGACCGTGATCGTCATTTAAAAGGGTTGCATTAGTCATGACAGTAATTTACTCTTAATAACATGAGAGATATGTGACTCGAGCAATTGTTTTTGCCTTGGATTGAGTTGAAAGGGGAGGGTTATGACTCGACCCTAACTAGGCTTCCTGGTGTCGATGCCAAGGACCTGAGGAAACCTGGGACTGAACCAGCGACCATCGGTGTGTTCTTATCATACTTAGATCAGGTGTAAAGTGATCTATAAGTAGACGCGCTCCCAACTGAGAGCCAAAAGAACTGGTCAATCTTATTGTACTACGAGAATGTGTACTCTCGACTGATTGCGTATGCAGCCGTGGTACTCATTTTCTCGTACTCGTCAGCTCCGTCATGACGAGAGATGGTAACTAACTGCGTTGATATAGGTCTGGAGGCCACGTCATAAAATTATGTCCTATTAAACGGTTTTGACAAATCAGCAAAAAAATTCCAAAGTCTCAGATCCCATGACAAAAGGAGAAAAGAAGTATCTACAAAGTTGACTGGTTTATTGAGTTTGGGTTATCATCGGAAAATGCACTTTTAACAAATCAATTGATACAGGACATTCGGTCCGACTTTCTTCTGTCAATTTCTCACGTCTGGTTTTGACTTCGCTTTTGTATATAATTAATATTACAACGAACAAGAAAGTCGGACAAACGGTCGGACGATCACTTGGTTCCTGTATATCCTGTCCGACTTTTTTTGACTAATGGAAGATTTCGATTTTCGCAACTTTTCTTCGAAAAACGGCCATTTTATGCCATGTTTCGTGGCATCCAGACCCGCCCTAAACTCACGTATTAATAGTATACCAATGACCAGTCGAGAACCGGGTGGGTTCGGCGGACCAGCATTTCTCAAAAATACTGGTGTGTGCACCGAGGTGGACTTCGGCGGACTCGGATACTAAACACCGAGGTCGACTGTTTTGGAGTTCAATACCGGCATTTTGATCACCTTGGTCGACAGGTCTTCAGTTCAATAACCCATATTGTTGACATTATTCCAGGGACTTCAAACCGTAGATGGAACGTACGGAGTACTATTTAGTATGGTGCTCGGAAGATAGAGACAGTGCCCTGTGATATGATGAGCAAGGCTATGAGTTGTCGCCCTGTGATATGATGAGCAAGGCTATGAGTTGTCGGGTAGGGATGTGAGAGGTTTGGAATGATGTAGCCTTGGCTTTCATTCCTGGTTCTACCTCTAGTTGAGCTCTACCTTTGTCATCTACCCTTCCCCCGGCCTATCGAACAGCGACCATGCTTGTTCTTCTCACCGTAGTCCTTGCCTTCATGATGCCTGCGTCAGGCCAGCCCCCTACGAAGGAAGAATGCGCTAAACATGGGCCTAACACTACGTGCCACCGGAACATCGCCTTCGTGTGCGGCTCGGATGGCCAAAGCTACGACAACCACTGCGAATTTCTAATTGCTGCATGCGCCTCCAACTCCCACCTGTCCTTACATGCCCGTGGGCACTGCGACGACATACGCCCGACGACGGATGAATGCGATCGTATCGGACCTCTATGTCCCCGCATTTACATCCCCGTGTGCGGCTCGGATGGACGAAACCACGGCAACTCCTGCGAATTTCAAATCCGTCAATGTAAAGATCCCACCCTGAGATATCGAGGCAATGGGGAGTGCGAAGTCAAACGCCCGACGAAGGATGAATGCAATCGTGGTCGTCATTTAAAAGGGTTGCATTAGTCATGACAGTAAGTTACTGTTAATAACATCAGAGATATGTGACTCGAGCATTTGTTTTTGCCTTGGATTGCGTATGCAGCCGTGGTGCTCATTTTCTCGTACTCGTCAGCTCCGTCATGACGAGAGATGGTAACTAACTGCGTTGATATAGGTCTGGAGGCCACGTCATAAAATTATGTCCTATTAAACGGTTTTGACAAATCAGCAAAAAAATTCCAAAGTCTCAGATCCCATGACAAAAGGAGAAAAGAAGTATCTACAAAGTTGACTGGTTTATTGAGTTTGGGTTATCATCGGAAACGGAGTTCTATGGGCATGCGCCTCTGGTGGATTGTTTGGATAAACGTGATCCAGACATACTAGTATGCCTTAACGTTAACTGTAACATAGCCACTCACTTCTTGTGTTGTACCGGGATTCATGCAGTTTTCCCAAGCGTTGGAACGCCGCGCAATCTTGTAGGTCTCAATAAACCAGTCAACTTTGTAGATACTTCTTTTCTCCTTTTGTCATGGGATCTGAGACTTTGGAATTTTTTTGCTGATTTGTCAAAACCGTTTAATAGGACATAATTTTATGACGTGGCCTCCAGACCTATATCAACGCAGTTAGTTACCATCTCTCGTCATGACGGAGCTGACGAGTACGAGAAAATGAGCACCACGGCTGCATACGCAATCCAAGGCAAAAACAAATGCTCGAGTCACATATCTCTGATGTTATTAACAGTAACTTACTGTCATGACTAATGCAACCCTTTTAAATGACGACCACGATTGCATTCATCCTTCGTCGGGCGTTTGACTTCGCACTCCCCATTGCCTCGATATCTCAGGGTGGGATCTTTACATTGACGGATTTGAAATTCGCAGGAGTTGCCGTGGTTTCGTCCATCCGAGCCGCACACGGGGATGTAAATGCGGGGACATAGAGGTCCGATACGATCGCATTCATCCGTCGTCGGGCGTATGTCGTCGCAGTGCCCACGGGCATGTAAGGACAGGTGGGAGTTGGAGGCGCATGCAGCAATTAGAAATTCGCAGTGGTTGTCGTAGCTTTGGCCATCCGAGCCGCACACGAAGGCGATGTTCCGGTGGCACGTAGTGTTAGGCCCATGTTTAGCGCATTCTTCCTTCGTAGGGGGCTGGCCTGACGCAGGCATCATGAAGGCAAGGACTACGGTGAGAAGAACAAGCATGGTCGCTGTTCGATAGGCCGGGGGAAGGGTAGATGACAAAGGTAGAGCTCAACTAGAGGTAGAACCAGGAATGAAAGCCAAGGCTACATCATTCCAAACCTCTCACATCCCTACCCGACAACTCATAGCCTTGCTCATCATATCACAGGGCGACAACTCATAGCCTTGCTCATCATATCACAGGGCGACAACTCATAGCCTTGCTCATCATATCACAGGGCATTGTCTCTATCTTCCGAGCACCATACTAAATAGTACTCCGTACGTTCCATCTACGGTTTGAAGTCCCTGGAATAATGTCAACAATATGGGTTATTGAACTGAAGACCTGTCGACCAAGGTGATCAAAATGCCGGTATTGAACTCCAAAACAGTCGACCTCGGTGTTTAGTATCCGAGTCCGCCGAAGTCCAGCAACGGCAGCAAGTCGTCGAGCAGGGTATGCTTCTCCAACTCCTCTTGGTCGACCCCTGAGAGTTTTGCAGATGCCATGTCAAATTTGCGGTGCTCTTCTACCAGCACCGTAAGCCTATTTTGCACCTTGCGACCGTCGACGATACGATCGAAGTGATCGCAGGCAACCAACTTGTCCGCCAAGGATTGCCAGGACTTCGTAACTTGACCCTTGTCAGCTGCAAAGGGTAGGTCGGCGGCGAATTGATGAGCAGCACTACGTCTTCTTCGGGCGTCCAGTTGCGGCGTTTGTCGGTGTTGGCCATGTCAATTCGGTTGGTTTCTGGGAATGGGATGGGTGCCCATACAAATGGCACATTCTCTGGAAGAATGACTAGGTTTGGCAGGTTTCCCATAGAATAATTATGTTTTAGAGGTTTAAGATCTGGGAATGGGAATGGGACGTTTGCGAAACCTCTCTACTGAATCGAGGGTGTCAAATGTCAAACTGTATTGTCAGCGAGTTTGTTGACGACGGTAATAGCTGGTCTAAATATAGGGTAGCGGCATAGCCTTGCTGTCATTCTACAGCACCCAGCGAATGAGTACAACGACTCAGCCACAAGGTGTTGCAATTGAAGCCTAGTGCCCACGATTCAATCGTGCACAGTGTGCTTTATTCAAGCCACCAGTCGCCTTCGGTGAAACTTTGTCGGCTTGTGGCGTAGGCTGAAATCCATCCTACGCCACAGGCCGACACAGCTCCTAATCAATGTGATCGGTCTGGTCTTATTGCTGATGTTGCTGCACGAAACCTGGTGTAGCATGGCTATATCCTACGTAGTAGATAGAATGCACTATGTTTTGCAGTATATGCTGAAGGCTGCGAGGACAGGAGCCCTTCTCTGCTAGTGGTGGCCGATGCCAGTGAGCCCAAGACTGCAAATTGAACAATGACGTAATTACAACTTGTGATTGACTATAAATAAAAATGTATGTAACCAATCAGAAAGCATTAGAGTTTTCGGTAGTCCACTTTTGAGTTGAGATAGCACAAAATACTCTATAAATCTATAAACCTCTAAAATCACGTTCTCCGAATTGTGTGAATCTCAACACATTATAGCAAGTGCGAAATCTTGACTTTCCAGACTTAAACTTCGATTCGAACTTCGAAGCTTGCAGACTTAAACAGGTCTGAAAAGTGAGGAAGTCATCACACTTTTGGCCTCGAAGTCCGCAGACATCTGACTACTTTCCGAGCCAATCAAATTGCTCTATTGAGGTTGCTTGCGAAATCTCCACTCACACCAACATCCGACTCGCTTCAGCCGACACATAGGTAGTTAAGACTATGTAGTGTTAGGATAGTGCACAAGCGCGGGTATGTACAGTGCAGTGATGCAGGACGCTAGTCTGAGTTTGTAGCTCAGGGCAGTACATCACAGTATACTCCCCGCCGCCGCGCACCAAGCCTCCGATGATTGCCGCCTGATCACCCTATGCCAAGGCATGGACGACGGGCGGCGAGCTCGGTCCTGACTACGTAAACCTATGTTTGGTCGCCACGATACTTGACGGCCAAACAGAGCGAAAATCTTGACTCAAGATCCTCAAACTTCGAAAGCAGCGGGCAGTAGGACCGCTGAGCTAGTCCGAGTCCCTACAGTCCAAAGCGTTCCATGACTATCGTTTCATAACGTCGCACATGATACACAAATCCACATTCTACACGCCCTTATGTGTCTATCGTTGAATTGCGCGCAATGAAGTCATACCGGTAGGAACAGACTAAGAACAGGAGAAGGAATAATGGATGGTGTTGGCTTGGTGTGTCGGGATTTACTTTTCAGACTTGCTAAATGGCCACCAGTCGCATTGAGTTGTCGGCGTCCACCCACGGGACCACCATGCTTGTTGGTTTCGTACCCGTCCTCTTAGCGTTCTAGATCGTTAACTCGTTGAATATGCACATTGAGTGACTCCAACTTGCCGGGACGGGATTGGGCGTCGTCGACTTGAACGACTGGGTTGGCTGGGCTGTCGATTGTTGACATGGCAGGAATCGAGTGAAGGAATTGTCATCATCGTTTTATTATCCGGATGTAAACTACTCACATTTCGCACTTGCTAAAAGTCTCTACAGTATTTCGGAGATCCAGGCACTTCCATGTATCTCCCAAACTTTGCTGAGGTAGATACATCGTCGATGCAGATAAAAATCCGGATAATAAAACGATGATGACAATTCCTTCACTCGATTCCTGCCATGTCAACAATCGACAGCCCAGCCAACCCAGTCGTTCAAGTCGACGACGCCCAATCCCGTCCCGGCAAGTTGGAGTCACTCAATGTGCATATTCAACGAGTTAACGATCTAGAACGCTAAGAGGACGGGTACGAAACCAACAAGCATGGTGGTCCCGTGGATGGACGCCGACAACTCAATGCGACTGGTGGCCGGCTTGCCTGTGCTGTTGTTATCAGGGCGCTCCGTCGTAGTGGGGACAAAGGACCAGCTGGTAGGAAACGTGGTAGTCGTAGTAGGCATGACGGAAGGAGTGCGCTCAGTAGTAGTCGGAATTGATCCGTATTTGGTGGTGGTAGGAGGCGT
>NW_009798269.1:1174348-1359799 GCF_000520075.1 Aphanomyces astaci | reverse complement strand
ACGCCTCCTACCACCACCAAATACGGATCAATTCCGACTACTACTGAGCGCACTCCTTCCGTCATGCCTACTACGACTACCACGTTTCCTACCAGCTGGTCCTTTGTCCCCACTACGACGGAGCGCCCTGATAACAACAGCACAGGCAAGCCGGCCACCAGTCGCATTGAGTTGTCGGCGTCCATCCACGGGACCACCATGCTTGTTGGTTTCGTACCCGTCCTCTTAGCGTTCTAGATCGTTAACTCGTTGAATATGCACATTGAGTGACTCCAACTTGCCGGGACGGGATTGGGCGTCGTCGACTTGAACGACTGGGTTGGCTGGGCTGTCGATTGTTGACATGGCAGGAATCGAGTGAAGGAATTGTCATCATCGTTTTATTATCCGGATTTTTATCTGCATCGACGATGTATCTACCTCAGCAAAGTTTGGGAGATACATGGAAGTGCCTGGATCTCCGAAATACTGTAGAGACTTTTAGCAAGTGCGAAATGTGAGTAGTTTACATCCGGATAATAAAACGATGATGACAATTCCTTCACTCGATTCCTGCCATGTCAACAATCGACAGCCCAGCCAACCCAGTCGTTCAAGTCGACGACGCCCAATCCCGTCCCGGCAAGTTGGAGTCACTCAATGTGCATATTCAACGAGTTAACGATCTAGAACGCTAAGAGGACGGGTACGAAACCAACAAGCATGGTGGTCCCGTGGATGGACGCCGACAACTCAATGCGACTGGTGGCCGGCTTGCCTGTGCTGTTGTTATCAGGGCGCTCCGTCGTAGTGGGGACAAAGGACCAGCTGGTAGGAAACGTGGTGTCCTAGTAGGCATGACGGAAGGGGTGCGCTCAGTAGTAGTCGGAACTGAGCCGTATTTGGTGGTGGTAGGAGGCGTTAACTTCAATCAACACTTCGAGGGTGTCGAAGAACGTGTCAAAATCATCATGACATTGCTCTAGCTGTGCGTTAAGAGAAGCACGACATCGCGGCTACGAAGCGGCTGGTGGTAACCGCATGACTTGCATATTGCTGGTTGTGTGAACAATACGTTTCATCTGTATAGTATACGTTCAATCTACCTATCTTACTTTTGTCCGAAAGGAGCCGAAATGTACCTCAAATTTGAGTATATATTTGCCCGAAAATGTTGTTTTTCTACTTTTGAGTTAGAAATCCCAACCTCCAATTCTATCTCAAATCCAGTGTCCGAAAACTCTCTATTATACTTGGACGCTGCCGGCAAGTTTGAGCATGGTGGAGGGCTCGCTGCCTCTCCATGCCTGGCTTCCTTCCCAAGCATTGGACAGTATTGACGTACCAGTTAATATGCTAGTTATTGATTATAGTGTCACATACTGTAGAACTGAGGCGAATGTCAGGGAAGGCAAGTGTCGTTATTATTGAGACTTGAACCATGCATGCGCTGACTGTGAATTAACAATTATAATGCCACGCATGATGTACGACACAATGTACACGTGTACAACGTGAGTTTGAGTGAATACAGTACAGTACTAATACGTAGTAATTCTGGGGCTTAACGAGAGGTAGGTACAAGTTTGGAATTTGAGCACTGGGTATGCACATGTAGAACGGAGATGCTCACCATCACCGATGCTCTCACTCAGCTTTGATCGCTGCAATTGAAGCGATATGCACTCCCTTTGATGTATGTACAAAACCCTAACGTTATACAGCCCTTCTGTAGAACCCTCCACAATAATTCCCCCCTCTAAAAATAGGACGCATTTTTTGCCAATGTAAGTTATACGTATGTACGTAGTACTAGTAGTATAGTTTTGGCGTAAGCTTACTATATATATGGAGTGGTTGATCTCAACACTACTATGCAATGGTGGTGTGTTTCCGAATTGAATGATGACAAGAATGGAAATTTGTGCAACGCGACAAGGAGAAAGCGTGAACAGTTTTGTGTCTCGGTGGAATATTGTTTGCCTCAGCGCTGTAGAATTTTGGTCGCAGAATCTTCGACGTCAGATGTGGCGTTTTTGCTGGGATGATGCTGGCACGGTTTCAACAGCGACTGTGTCGTTCGATTATCGAATGGCTGGCCCATATGCGGAGGCGTTTCGCGTGCAAGTTGTTCGACATGGAAGCTGGCTGCCAGTTACGTGTAACCGAAGATGTTCCATGCCGTACATCCTCAATTCACCGTGTTGAGCCATTAACTTTTGCAACGGATTGACGACGACGGGATGTTCACGACATTCGCTGCGCCCCCCGTTGCTCTGTCGAACCGCAAACTTCGTGAAAATGTGGCGGCGCACCGCCCCGAGCTCATCCCGCTTTTCAAGCTGTACCACAAAGCAGAAAACAGCCAACAACAGCCATGGGAGGTATGTAGCGTCCATCACACGTGGTGGTTACGATTGTTGGTGGCTGACCATATCTTCTCAACTAGATGGAATCCCCCGTCAACGCGGTGAAATTGAGCACGTTCTTGCACTCCAAGATGCTGCTGTCGCCCGAGTTGAATCGGAATTCACCGTGTTATATTGCTCGGCGCATTATCCAGCTGTACATCAAGCTCAAGTACATTGCCACGTTCCCCCCGAATGAAATTGACGAGTACGGAAGCTTGGGCGACCAAGAGTACGACGAAGTGCGCATGGTTCGCTTCCTCTTGCACAACGGCCAGCCAGCGTCCGACACGGAGCACATCTACCGCCTAGCGTCCATGCTGGGCATCTCATACCATGGAGACTTGTGGGTCGACGTGATGAAGTTTGTCACGTGTGCGTTGCCGTTCGCCGAGCACACCGAGTCCCTCTTGGTGCGGGGGTCGGACGACCGATCGATTCTCGACCCCACGACGAAAACCAACAAGTACAACACGTCCACGATTCCGTCCGTGCAAGCATCACAAGCATGGATCAGCCGCGCCAGTTGCACGAGCTCGAGCATCTCCCTTGATCAGTTTGCCGTGTGCGAAGCGCTGCGTCAGGAGCTGCTATTGGCGTCGTTGTCCATCAACAACGATAACATCCGAGACATCTTCGACCGGAAAATGCACCACGTCCGCCTGCGCCTTGCCAACTGCCTCGGGCTGCGTGCTCGCTTCGACGACCACGAATTCCAAGCTATCATATCCCCGTCCGGCACCGACGCCGAGCTACTCGCGACGTCGTGCGCGCTCGCGAGGCTAGAGGCGGTTCATAGCGATGCACACACAACCCCGGGCACCGTCACATCCATCGTGACCGCGCAGGGGGAAATCGGCCGTGGGTCGGTGGCCGCCTCGTCCGGCCAGCACTTCAGTAAACTCACACCTAGTGGCGAGGGGGTCGAAGTGGGGACGTCGCTGTGTGCGTTTCCGTCCTGCCGCGTCAAGTGCATCCAAGTGCCAGCTCGGAACGAAGACGGCTCTGTGGTCGACACGGACACCACGGCGTCCCAAGCCGTGACCAACGCGCTAACCGCGAACCCCAACAACGTCGCTTTGCTGCACGTTGTGATGGGATCGAAAACAGGCCTGAGCTGCCCCAGTTTGAACGCTGTGCAGGCGCTGACGTCGACGTATGGGACCCGTCTTGTCGTGGTCATCGATGCGTGCCAGATGCGCCTCAACCGAGGGGCGCTCGTGGATTTTATCCAGCGTGGCTACATCGTGTTGGTCACGGGCTCCAAGTTTTATGCGGGCGTGCCATTCTGCGGCAGTGTGCTGATTCCGGCGCAATCGGTGTACGAACTCAACGTGGCTAACCCGAGCGTGTGTTTTCCCGCTGGGTATGGTGATTACTTTACAAAGTTTGACTTTCCACCGTTTTGCATGCAAAACGTCCGCGCGGCGCTGCCGTCTCGCATGAACGTGGGCCTTCTCCTTCGCTGGGAAACTGCCCTCGTCAACATGGAAGTCTATGCGTCGATCCCGCCGGCAATGGTCGCCCAGATCTCGCATGAGTATATCGAGCGGACCAAGAGCATGCTGGCGACCCACACACACGTTGCCCTCCTCGATCCATTCGACGAAGCCGCCAAAGCCCTCAAGCCGAAACCACCCGTGTCGGCCGACACGGGGCTGCCGATCCAGCCCCTGGATACCATTGTGTCGTTCCATGTGGTGGACAGCTCCAAGGGCTTTCTCAGCGTGGACAAGCTCAAGGTGGTGCACCTGCTCTTGTCCAAGGACATTTCGGTCGTCGTGGCCGGCACGAACGACGTCGCACTCGCCCAGAAGAAATGCCTTGTGGGGCAACCGGTGTCGTTGGGCAAACTTCCTTACGGAGTGATTCGCATTGCGCTGGGCGCGGACATGGTCAACCGCATCTTCCAAGGCACGCAGACCATGTCGGAGTTGGTCCTCGAAGACGCCATCATTCTGCGCAAGATCGAGCTCATCTTGAACCACTGGGAGCTGCTGTGTGCCCGCTTTGTCGATATTCCGACCGCTTCCGTGGCGATGAGTGCCGCCACCTCCGTCGACACGACGCGCCCATCGCCCCCGCCGATGTGGAATTTCAGCGCCAAGTCGGCGCATTACAGCTCAGTAGTGCGGCACATGGTGGAAGGGGGCCTCATCACGATTCCTCGCACGATGTTGTACGATTTGGACGCGATTGACATGGCGTTCCAGGCGTTGGTGGCGCCGTTTCCACCCCACTTTGAACATCGTTTCGCGGTGGCAGCGTGTCCGTTGTCGTTTTTTCTGCGCCGGGCGATTGAAAACGACGTCGGGCTCACGTGTACCTCGATCGAGGAAGTTCACCACGCGCTACGGTTGGGCTGCGCGCCGCACAAAATCGTGTACACCGCCCCCCACAAGTCCCCCCGAGACATTGCTGACGCCATCAACGCCGGCGTCGAAGTGAACGCCGACTCGTTCGACGAGCTCGAGATCATTCGCACCCACGCCCAACAGCGGTTCCAGTCCAACTTTCCTGAATGTACGCCCCGGTATGCGGGGGAACTGCCCCGCATCGGCCTGCGCGTGCACGCGTGTTTGCACACCACAGCCCCCAAGTGGAGTGTCGGCATCCCCCTGACCAAGCGAAACCGAGCCAAACTCGTCCAGGCATTCCACGACAACCCGTGGATCACAGGGCTCGCGGTCGCCTGCTGCGCCGAGTGTCCGATCGGTGTCACTCCTATGCAACAACTGGCTCACGGCGCCCGCGTAGTGTGTGAATTGGCCAAAGAAGTCGATGCTGCTGTCGGCGAAGACCGCGTCAAGGTGCTCAACCTGGGGGGGCGCGGCCTCACCGCCAACTTTGAATCGGACGACGTGTCGCCGACACTCGCAGAATTTGTGGACGTGTTGAAGAACGACGCACCCAAGGTGCTCGAGCGCAACAACGGCCGCACCGTCGTGACGGAATACGGGTCGTACGTGAGTGCCAAAGTCGGCTGGACATTGCACCAAGTGGAATGCGTCCGCGAAAGCAGCAGCCCCGTCGATGATGTCGAGGACGACGAACATGTGTTGAACATGGTCGTGGTGCAGCCGGACGACGCGTTCTTCACCACCGTGCGGACGCCATCGACGACGTCGTTGTCACAACCCCCCTTCCAGCATCGCGTGTCTGTGTTCAAGTACGAGTCTTTATGATATGACCATAGAGGGCTAGAAAAAACTGTGCTTTCTGACGTGAACGATTGTGTAGATCGGACGGGTTGACATCCACGGCCAAGCTTATGACCCAAGAAGTAGTTTGCTTCTGTGCAAGCAACAACGACAGTGACTCGGTGCGCTTTCGACAAGTGAGCATGCCGCAAGTCGAACGGGGGGACTTCCTCGTCTTGCACGACACTGGCGCCCGAAACAACGTGATTGGAAATGGTGCCGTGTATGGGTATCGAAAGCACGACGACGAGTTCAAGGTCGTGCTGCTAAAGCCAGGGCACACGTTGGAACAAGCCATACAATCGTGGAGTTGAACCGACTGATGCCATACTAAGTAGTTCAGGAGGACCCTTCTAATCCTCGTGTAATATATAATATATATATACGTTGCGACTACTACTTTTGGGTACGCAGCTTGGCCACGAGGGTTTGGATTTTGCCGTCCTTGAGTCGCACCAGCTGCTCTAGCTTTTGAATTTTTTGCTCCAAGATCTATGCCACGGAATACTTCATCTTGAGGTATATCTCGACTAGACTTGTTCATGCAAGTAACTTGCTAGACGCAAATCGTACCTGGATCGTTTCGCGCTGCTCGTCGATGATACTCGTCTTTTCTTGGAGTTCGAGCTGCACGTCCGAGTGGTCGACAGAGGATTTATGTGATGTCCTGCATTCAAAACACAGAGGCGGCGGTGACTTCACATGATGTCAAGGTTGCAACCTCATCATGAGCACTTTGTACTTGGAAGTGAAGCTGGCAGCACTGCCAGGGTAATCATCTGAGTGGTCGTCCTTTGTTTTGGCGTCTCGAACTTCTGATCGTTTTGGTGCAAACTCCGAGCTGTGGTCACTCTGGGGCGTGTCATCGTCGTTGATGTGGTCGCCGCCGTGCTTCGTATGGCCAGAAAGGTCTCGCACGGGTGACGTTGCATTGTCGTTCCCAACGTCTGTGGAGCTCGTGCGCCGAAGGCGGTAGTTGGCAATCTGATATGTCAAACGGCAATGAGAAATTAAGTCCTGGCCCAGCTACAAAGCGTTTGGAACTCGTACCTTGACTTGCAACTTGCTGAGAAACTCCTCCACGGCACCGGGCTTGCATTGAACGATGTCATCAATGTCCCTCTTTGTTAATTGAAACCCCAAGCGCTTGAGAACCTTTCCTACGGAAACACAGCGTGAATGGTCATGTGTGGCTGGCTGCCTGCGGCGAACGATACACGAAGTCTCATGGAATGGATGGGTTTGCAGTACGTACTGTTGAGTGTGCCCCAATTGTACTGCTTTTGAGTCACGGAATTCGCCGAGCTGTAGTTGTGCATCTGCACAAGCTTTGGAAAGTAGAACGCCACCACTTCTGCTGCCAGGATTCCGTCGCTAAAGTCTCGCCCCATGTTCTTCTTGGGACGCGAGAGGGGCACTTCGTCTATCCATGCATAGATCTTTTGAAGGATCTCATCGTCCAGCACTATGCCATCCATCGCTTCGACTCCGCCGCCGCGCCACCGCTGCCGTCGTCTCTCGCAACAGACAGTTTCTGAAACTGCCAACAAAATATCTATAGAACCAAGCTACGGATGAATTGATGATTTCCAACTATTAATATTAATAGTACTAGGAGTTTCTAATATATTCAGTTTCAAAGGGTTTTGACAATGAGAGTGTCTCACTTCATCCGTCACGTTGATTGGCTCGACAGACCAGCCCGCTGATTGGTCCATGACGCTTCCACTACACACCAATTATTGTCCTGCAACATCATGAGCATGAAGGTCGTGAACCCATCCAAGGGCTCTGAAAGTGCCGGCAATTCCGCGTCCTTCTCTTCGTCTGGAGGTACCCTCAAGTTCAAGGGATGCGCGCACTTTCGGCAGCGATTGATCTGCGCGACCCTGAGTGGCCGTCGCATTCGGATCGACAACATCCGTGGGGACAGCGAAGAGCCCGGGATCACCGAGTTTGAAGCCAACTTTCTGCGCCTGTTGGACTCGATCACGAATGGCAGCCAGATTGAAATCAATGAAACCGGTACCGTGCTCAAGTACACGCCTGGGTTCATCGTTGGTGGCACCATCGAGCACGACTGCGGCACGAAGCGTGCAATCGGATGGTTCCTCGAAGCCCTGGTCGCCCTCGCGCCGTTTGCCAAGCGTCCGCTTGTGGCCACGTTGAAAGGCATCACGAACGATGACGTCGATGCTTCTGTCGACTTCTTCAAAGCAGTCACAATCCCGCTTATCAAGGTACAAATGCAAGATCTCGCGGGTTAATCATTGCGGTGATGATGTACATAGCAATTTGGATTGGACGAAGGCCTTGACTTCAAGGTGAAGAAGCGAGGAGCGCCCCCTCTTGGTGGCGGCGAAGTCATCTTCCGATGCCCCACCGTCCGCCAACTCAAGTCGATCCACTTGATCGACGAAGGCTTCATCAAGCGCATTCGGTACGTCCATGCACTGTGCCGTCGTCATATTCACATTATCTCGTGTCCAGTGGCGTTGCCTACTGCACGCGTGTGTCGCCTCAGACGGCCAACCGCATCGTCGACACGTCCCGTGGCCTGTTCAACAAGCTCCTGCCAGATGTGTACATTTACTCGGATCATTATCGCGGCACCGACTCAGGCTTGTACGTATACATCAGTACAACAATTCTGCATCTAAACGTCGGATATATATAGGTCCCCAGGGTACGCCTTGTCGTTGGTGGCCGAATCTACCACGGGGGTGCTCCTCGGCGCGGAAACCGCCGCCACCAGTGGCAGTTTGCCCGAGGTACAGTACAAACCCCATCCCAACCCTAGACAACACATTTCTCATATTGTGTGATCCATTTCCAAGGACGTGGCGTCGATGGCATCGCATTTGCTGTGCGAGGAGATTCAAAAAGGCGGGTGTGTCGACACTTCCAACCAGTGCCTGGCGTTGCTGCTCATGACGTTATCCCCTGAAGACGTGTCCAAGGTCCGTTTTGGCAAACTCACCCCCTACAGGTACACTTGCAAGCCCCCCATCCCCCTTTGTCTTCCAACTTGGTCTACCCAATGTAATTACTCGTATCGTTATAGCATGCAATACTTGCGCCACCTGCGGGATTTTTTCGGCGTAACGTTCAAAATCAAGGCCGACCACGACTCGAAATCGGTGCTGTTGTCGTGTCTGGGCATTGGGTTCAAAAATTTATCGAAAAAAGTCACATAATATATATATGTATCTTAATTGCCGTCCCATGCTCGAGTCTGTATGTTGGGAGTTATCATCTACTTGCGCTTTGTGCGCTGGGCCTTCATGGTTTCCTTGGTCGGGGGTTTCTTTCGCTTGGGCTTGGCCGACGTTTCCAACGGCGTGACCTTTTTGCCCTGCACTTTGGCTTTGAGATTCAAACGCGCGCTGACCATCCATTTCAGCGCAACCGCCGTCGACGCTGCATTCAGACGCACGGGGCGATTCGCCCAGATGGCCCCACGCGTCGCCACGTCATCGTCGTCGTCGCTCACGTTTGCGACGGCGCGACGCTTGCCGGTCTTGCCAAACACACGATCTTGGCCGAGGCGGTACCACTTGAGCATGAGGGCGCGGGAGGCCGCGGTTAGGTACACCTGTCCAAAGCCGAGAGTGGCGGCGGCTTCGTCGTCGTCGGCGTGGTCGCCGGTGGAGCCGAGCGCGGGCATGCGCATCTCGAGTTTTTGCTTGGCGAGGCAGCTGAGACACAGCGTTTTGAACTTTTGGTGCTGTGCAAAGTACTTTTTCCACTCGGCCACGTCGAATTCGTCGCTTGGAAACGAACGCTCAAACTTGTCGCCCATGACTTCGATGGGAATGACCATTTCGACCTGGAGTTGCCGCCGACTCAGGCAGCTTTCGCACTCGACTTTGCGAGCGGCGTTGATCAGCGGCTGCACCGCCAGACGTAGCCGTAGCCTCCGCCTCGCCTTGGCTAGCCACAGGCGAATGAGGTCGCGAGATGGCGCGTTCAGTGACACAGGCCCAAAATGCGGCTTGCCGTCTACGTAGACAAGTCAAGTGATTAGACACTTCGGAATCGTAGTGATACAGTAGAACGGCACCGTCGTCGTCATCGTCCGACACATTTGGGTTCAAACTGCTGAGGATCTTGGAAAACTGAGTGATCAAGTATGGCCGCGCGCGTCGGAGAGTCCTCGGGGTGAGAATGTTGGGCAGCTGGGCGACGATCCACGGGCGGTTGTAGTTGAGAAACTTGAATCGGAATGTCTCACTCGTGAGGCGCTGGTTCATGAGGAAGGCTTCGTGGGATGCCCCCTTGATCCGCTCGAGCTCTTCCCAGTCGGGGACGCCGCTGTCGTCGTCGTCGGGGGCGTTGTGCCACGCCGTGTTTTCGTGGCGGAGTTTGTACATGGCAAACTTGCGGGAAATGTACAGGCACATGTTGCGTGTAAAGACGCACACGGACAGCATGAACGGAATCAAGTAGATGGCGGCGGGGTCGCCAAACATGTTGTACTGGTTGCGCACCATGATTTCAATCGCCAAGATGAGGCTCAGCATGCCCCACGTTTGAATCGCGCACATAAAGTAGTACTGCGACGAAAAGCACATTTGATCCAAGTGGCGCACGCCCTGCTCGATGCACTCGTCCAGGTTGTGTTCCATACCCTTCCATCGATGTTCGCGCTGAATGAACCGGTATCGGCAGTAGACAAAGTAATCATACAGCTTCCACCCGCGAAACAGCTCGATCACGTGGAGAATGAACACGTCAGCCAACAACCGGAACGGAATCAACAGCGTAAAGTAGAAAAAGTAGTACTCCATGTCTTGGTGGCGGATGCTCCAGTTGTCAGACATGGAGGTTTCGGCCCGAAACACCATGAGCAGGGCAATTACAATCGGCTGGAAGAACATGGCCAGGGTCGTCATCGTGTACTCCATGCAGCAGTCGATGATAGGTTCCACGGTCGCGCCGCCGCCGTCGTCGGTGTCCACTTTGGGAGGCAGGGGGGGGTCGTCTTCTTTCTTGGTCGCGTCGGCGCTTTTTCCGTCCGCCACGGGTGGCTTCTTTGGCTTTCGTCCAAGGTAAAACCTCATCATTGTGGCGGCTTGCTTGGCGAGCCCTTTCGATGCCGCCGCCGTCTCCTTGAGAGTCTGGACTATGGCATGAAACGTGGGCTTCATGTACACGCGGCGCACGAGGACGAGACCGAACGCCGTGAACGACGCGATCACAAACCCCAAAAAGTCTGGCGCCGCCATCAACACCATGGCAAAGATCACGTTAATCACGCATACGATGGGGGCGTACAGCAGCGAGTCGCTCACACACGCATCGACGACCATGATCACGGTCGGCACGACCAGTTCAAACGACAATTGGGTGTAAAAGATGTTGGCGCCAAAGTCGATCCAGAACGAGTACTCGATCACCATGACTAGAAACAGTGACACCACGGCGCAGGTGAGTATGACGTTGGCGCGGCGCCACGGTGTGGGCTTCCAAAGTGACTCGTCGTCGCCACCCTTGTCCTCGGCCGCTCGCTCCGAGATGGAAATCGTACGAGGGATGAAGATCATCACCCCTTCGCACAGCAGGAAGATGGCCAGGATGAAAAAACATAGCCCCACACGGCCGTGGCGAAGGGTTTGCACCATCGTCGGGTCCACTTGCAGCGCCATATAGTGGTTCTTCATGTTGTCGAGGCCCCAGAACTCGGACCCCCACGGCGACCACGGGTACGCGTTGGCCTTATAGTCCCCAAAAACGTCGCCATTTAGCAAGAGGTAGAACGCCCCGATGACGGTGGCACACGGCACGGACGCCAGCACGATGCCGATCGTCGGGGGCGGGGCTATCAGCGCCAGGTACGACAAGTACCGCAACTTGGGCGGGTCCCGGATTCTGGTCGTGAGGCGCGTGATGAGCCAAAACACACTGGCAATCGCTGTGCAGGTGAACCCAATGCAACTGAAGAGCACCATGAACACGTTCAGGTCGAACGCAAAGTGGATCACGAGCTCAATGTAGTTCAACGGCGCGTACTCGACCTTGAGCGTATAGTCTGACACACTGGCGTCGTTGTCGAATTCATCAAAGACCAGCGTCGCCGACACCAAGCGTTTGAGCTCCGAAGTCACTTGGTAGTACATTAGCTGCAGCGTAACGCTGCGAGGGTAGCACTGGAGCAGACACCCGCCCTCGATGCGCTCGGCGGCAGTTCGATCGACGAGCACGGGCACGAAAATGTCCGAGTTGGCCGCGGCCAGCAACGTGTTGTACAGGTCGCCCCCTTGCAAATATTGCGCGTACATGACGGGTTCGTTCAACATGTCAAATAAATGAGTGAGGTCCTTGGCCTCGTACCACCTCGGGTTGACGTCCACGGACGCCAAGTCTTCTTCGTAATTGCACTGAAGTTGGCGGTAGCAGTAATCTGCGACAGGTTCCTCGAGGACGTCTGTGGGCGCGACCACCCGAATGTCGTCTTGGTTTGGGATGGGCGGAAACGTTCGACGCCACCAGTTCCGGTCAAACACTTCCAAGCCTGGCAACTGGCACTCGACGGGGCTTTCCAGCAGGTCGTAGATTGGAATGTACGAGTCGTATGTTCGGCAATGCGAAAAGAACGGCAAGTACGGCAGCACGACCTAGTAGTAGGACAACTGTAACTCACGCATCATCACCAACTTGGAGATTGTACTGTACCTGCTCCATAGCATACGTGTCGTGGGCAGCACTGAGTCCTTGAAACGTTTCGCGGTACTTTGCCGTCTTGGCGACAGTCGTTTCGAGCGTGTCGTACGGGAGTTTCCAATAGTTTAGGGGCAGGGGCGTCGGAATATCTCGAAGATTCGGCTGGTCGCTGCCGACAGACACGTTGGCCTTGATCAGCACGCGGCCACGCTCGAATTGGTCGAATCGGGGCGGCAGATTCAGCGGCACGGGAGTCACCAGGCTGTACTCATGGCGATAGATGGCCACAAACGTATACTCCCTTGGGACAAGGCGCTCTTCAAACGAAATCACGGACGACAGGGGTCGACTGTCGGCGACGATGCCTTGCGTGACGTTGGCTCTGGCAGGCGACGTGATATCCACTTGCGTCGTGTTGACGAAAAAGTCCTCGGCAGCCAAGAACAGCCCATACAGGAGGTGAATCTCGGGCTTGATAAGCATGTCTTCGAGCGCCATGACCGTCAAGTTGACGACTGTGCGCTGTTCAAAGTCGGATGACGTAATCCACGACGGTAACACGATCGGCTGGCGGCATGGACTCGTCTCCGTGTCGTCCCCTGGCGGTTTCAGAATCCCACGCCCGTCACATTGCTCATCCTGGCATATACTGGGCGTCACGTACAAGGCGATCTTGTAATGCTCGTCGTACACCATGTCAGCTGGAATCGCGCGCAAGTCAAACGACAAAAACGCTTGCGAAAACGCGCGAAGGGCAAACCACCCGAGCGCTTTGGGCCGGGGCCCTTCTTCGTCGTCGTTGTAGCCACAGTCCATGTCGACCGTGATTGGATTCGACGTGTACAAGATCGACGCCCCCGTGGCACTGCGATGGACACCAAAGTTGGTCACGTAGACCATCACGTCCGCCTCGAGCTGCGACGAGTCGGCGACAAACGTGAACGGCGGCGTCCGGCACATCACTCGAGTAGAGTTGACGTAGGCGGCGGGGACAGACATGAACACAAGATCGCCTCCCAATAGCTGAAACTCACATGTAAGGCGGTTGGACGGTAGAAAGTTCCGGCCCACGATCGTTACGAGGGTACCGCCGACGCTCGGCACGACAGTCGGACAGGACCGGATCACATCGATGGTGTCATTCACCCACGGCGCGGCGCTGGCACTGAGGTTCACGGGCAGAATTTTCTTGAGGATTTGAATCTCCGGTGTCCGGCCAATGTTGGTCTGCGAGTTGTACTGATATGTCGTGCCTTGGAACACGTACGAGAACACGGGGTAATACGACGTGTCGACGGGCGACTTGTCGCACACGGCCACAGGCAAGATGCTGCAGTCAGTCAATTCGTTCGACACTGGCTGCGACGACGTGCCAAGCGGACACTGCGTCTCCTTTACGCCGGGGTCTGCCGTGCCGGCCGGACAAAAACTCCCCTGCGGACAGTTGAATCGCGTGCTCTCCGTGTCCTTGGTGCCTCGATAGCACACATTTCCACTGGCACATATGTGGTCAAATTGCTTGGGCTGCGTCGTTTCCGTGCCGCAGAGGTACCCACCAGGGCACATGTGAAAGTACTGCCGCTCCCGCGTTGTAGCTTCGCCGCATACATACCCCGACGGGCACGGAATGCTCTGGTTGAGATTGTTGAGCCCTACGACAACCCATAAGACGATATATGCTCAACCTTGTGTCATGGTATTATTGTTTGTACCTTGGAATCCACAAATACGACCGGCGGGACACGGTTGGCAGTACGAAATGTCGGCAAGACCGGTGTCTGGAGACCACGTGCCTTCCGGACAGAGTCGGCAAGTCACGGAATCCGCCACCGATCGATAGTACCCTGCCGCGCAAATGGATGGAATGTACACGCCATAGCCGGCACATGCGTACCCAGCCGGACAAACGCGGCATTCTGTGCTCGCTTTGAACGTGGAAAAAGTTCCGGGGAAGCACAACGTCGGGGCAATCGATCCTTCGCGTTGAGAAAACGTGCCCAATGGCACTTGCAATGGGAATTGCGTGCCCGGAGGACAGTAGTGGCCAGGGTAGCACAGTGTACTGGCGACAGTCCCCTCCGGACAAAACGTTCCTTCCGTGCACGTTTGTTTGGCTGTGGCTCCTTCAGGGGCAATGGGAAGCCAGTCGATGGTCAGATCTTGCTTGACCCCCGCGTAGCAGAATGTTCCACGCGAACAAGGAATCGGGCGGAGCTGGGTGAGCTCGGCTGGATCGCTGGACCACGTGCCTTCGTTACAGTAAAACCCCGACGGACATGTGACCACGGGAACGCTGAGCCCCCAAGATGAGCAGACAAACCCTGCCGGGCATAGCTCCGGCGCCGTACGGTTGAAACCTGGGCAAATATACCCCACCGGACACAACTGGCACATGGGTTGCGTGTCCAGCGGTTGGTACGACCCAGGGTAGCACGCGATGGGCTTGACATTACCGACGCCGGGACAGTACGAGCCCCGTGGACACGCAATGGCGTCCGTGATGGTCGGGCAATAGTAACCAGATGGACACGGCCCTTGGCCTTCGGGGGACGTGGACCCCCTAGAACAGAAAAATCCTCGAAAACAAGGCTGGGGGGAGCTGAAGTTTTGGAGTTGCATCGATGGAGTCGACACGCCACTGCGGCAGAACGTTCCCAAAGGACAAACAAAGGGCTTTTCAGCAAGGAGGTTGGACGTGTTGAAATCGCATTGTCGAGTGAGGCACTGAGGGTCCACGAAGTTGGGGGGTTGCTCCAGACGGCGTGACCCCGTGGCTGGGCTTGGCCGAGGCACGACACTCCACGACCGCGACGTCACATCAAATGTTGTGATGCCGGTTTCAGAATTCACGACATAGTCGGATCGGTTCTGGAAGTCCAGCACGTTGGTGCTCTTGGTCCCCGGAAGACAATAATGACCTTCCGGACACATGGTTTCTGGCGTGCGAAGCGCGTGGCGGTCGCAAACAAACCCCGCCGGACACAAAATCGGTTTCGACAAGCCAAAGTCTGGGCAGTAGAATCCAACTGGACACGGAAGACACGACGGCTGGCCGGCGCGAGGCTGAAACGTGGACGGCGGACATTGCGAAAAGTTGCGGCCATCGGACGCTGGGAACGTTCCATTGGGAACCAGGGCAATGTCGTGGTCAGTGCAGTATCGCAAGGCAGGGCATGCACCGAGGTATTCAAATTGAAGACCACTGGATGTAAAGTCCACACCGTTACATGTCACGTCGAACGAGACCAGCCCCACGGGATCGACCAAGTTACCTACCCGAGAAGGCACTATGCACACCAATAGGGTTGAGGAAATGAAGGTGGCCGGTGACATGAGCTCCCCGAATCGACACGCGAGCGAACTCGAGTTGAGAAAGTTCAGTCCTTTGACGAACACAGGGCGTTGGCCTGTAACTAGACTGTGCATAGGCGTCAGCACACTAACTTCCAAGTCGTCGACAAACTGAAAAGGTAGAGCATCCACGGCTTCGTCCACGCCGTTCCAAGTTACTTGGAGGGGAATTGTGCCTACGGAATGGGGCGGGGACTCACATTGGATCAATGTCGAGTTTATAAACGTCGCTGCGACCTGTGCAGTTCCAAACCGGCACGACAGTTCCACTTGGTTTTCAAAGCCAGACCCAACGACGTGCACCAACGTCCTCCCTCGCAATGCTGGACCAATCGACGGCACGAGCTTTGTAAGCACCACGTTCGGAGTAATGACGAGGTTTAAACCAGTGGACAAGTCCTGGTTGTTTGTAGTTAGTTGCAAGGTCAGGGGCCCCACAGGGAGATTGCGAGGGGTGACGCATCGCAGCAACGTGGCCGTTACGACTTGAGCCAAACTAGTGCGTTGTGGCAAGACGTTCCACACACAAAACACTTGTCGAGGTGTAAAATGGTAGCCACGAACGGTCACAATGGTGCCTCCAATTTGGGTCGCTCGCATTGGCCAAATGGAGGAAATCCACGGGGTGGGGGAGTACGTGAAGAACAGACCATGGCTGGTAAAACTCGCGTTGTTATTGGACACGTGCACCAAGACGACACTGGAGGCCGTGTCTTCTTGAGGGGGGGTTGCGCACTGTATCACATTCGACGACACGTACGTCGCCGGGACTCGCACAGGTCCAAAGCGACACACCAGGTGCGGGGAATTCGGAAGGAAATGGCTGCCTTGGATGGTCACCAACGTGTTGCCGTGGGGGGTTCCGTGTCCGGGAGACAGTTGCGTGACCACGGCATCGTGTACCACTTGAATTTCCGTCCCCGACAGCGAAAACGTCACACCGTCGCAGGTGACTTCGAGCACCACTGTCGCAGGCACATGGCGAGGCGCCACGCACGTCAGGAGCGTCGACGACAGGTACGTGGCAGGCACAGAGTCGTAGCCGAATTGACACGCCAAGAACCGACTGTTTTGAAAGCCACGGCCGCGGATTCGCAGCACCGATCCGCCACTGGTCTCAACAGAGTCTGGAAACACTAGAAGCAATTCTGGACGTGTGGACTCATCTGGAAAACCTTCCGCGACCACAACTGCAATGTCATCGGCGTACTGCACTCTGAATGTTGTGTCAATGCTGCCATACGGGGATAGTAGGACGAGTGGGTACGATCCAGGATCGAGTTGCGGTGGACTGATGCAGTGCACACTGTGGTCTACGACATAAGCTGGGACTGGCTCTGCCCCGCCAACAAGACACTGGCGGACAAACTCGACGTGGAACCCGAGGACTTCAATGTCGCTACCGCCATTTAAAGGGCTAGTGGTTGGCTTGGCGACATTGAGTACTTTCGGCGTCGGGACAAACTCAAACGGAAGCATGTCCATGGAGCCGTGGGTGCCGCTTGTAATGGTCAAGTTGACAATTCCGACGGGTGCTGAAGGGGTAACACATGCAAATTGCGTGGACGAAACTCTTGTGGCTGCGATGGGTAATTGATTGCCAAACCAACACGACACATTTTGAGTCGCTCGAGTCATTTGGATCATCAACGTCGTCCCTCCAACTGAGAAGGCCTGAGACGGTGTCAATCGCTCCACGCGGTTGGTCACGACATACGTAAACTCGACAAACACAAGGGGCGGCTGGCTGCCTACAGACACCCCCAACATCACGCTGGTGGATTTGAAGTCTTTCTGTGCCGGCGGTGCGACACACACGGCGCTGGCGTTGGACGTCACGACGGCGACCACTGACACATCACCAAACCAACACATCAGAGCAGGTCCAAAGCCAGAGCCAGTGATCGCAATCGTCGTGTTGCCCACAACCGAACCACTGGCCGGCGAAATACTGTGCACAAACAGAGGTTGGACAAACGTGAACTGCACGCCGTCGTCGGTAGCTTCAACATCGACGTTGTTGTTACTCATTCCAAAGGCCACGGACCCTGTCTCATGCGCAGGAGCAATACACCTCACGCACGTCGAGTTGACGTACGCAGCAGGGACCAATTGTGTGCCGAATGCACAGCGCAACGCGCTGGACTGGACGAAATGCGCCCCTCGCACTACAATTGATTGTCCCCCTCGATGCAATGCATGGTCAGGCGTCACTTGGTACACTTGGGCGAACGGGATAGTTCGAAACGATCCAGAAGTGGACGAGACAGCCACGTCATACTGAAATACCGCTACTTGCATTGCTTGGGGTTCGGGCGTCGGTGGGGACAAGCAATGCAGCTCGTATGGCGACACAAACGTCGCCACCGTTCGATCGAGTTCGGCAGACGTAGCATTGGCAGAAAAGACACATGCTAGATGCAGCGACCGGTTGAAGTTTTGCCCGAGGATGCGTAGCGGCGTGCGTCCACGAGTCGACCCAAAAGGTGGCACGATGTTGCGAACGATGGCAGGTAGCATGTATAAAAGGCGAGCGAC
Source organism: Aphanomyces astaci (assembly GCF_000520075.1). Taxonomy (NCBI): domain Eukaryota; phylum Oomycota; class Saprolegniomycetes; order Saprolegniales; family Verrucalvaceae; genus Aphanomyces; species Aphanomyces astaci. Next base: position 1,341,660 of record NW_009798269.1, on the reverse strand, counting down.
ATTTGAACGCACTGATGTGTCTCGAATCAGTTGCAACGTGCCAACCGTGGGTCGATTCTCCAGGGGCGGAACAGTACAATTGATCGCATTGGTAGACACCACCACCGACCGTGTCTCATATCCGTCGATCCAACATACCGTCTGTGGCGTAATATGTCGGCCTGTGACTTGAACGACATCCCCCAACGCAGAAGACACCTTGGACACGGCAGCAATCACCGGGGGGTCCACAAACGTGAACAAGATCGAGCCGGACGGCTCCACGTCGACCCCGTTCGCACTCCAGCCCAGCGTCACATCGCCGGAAATGTGTGGCGGCGTCACGCACGACACGGCCGTCGCGTTGTAAAACACAGCAGGGATAACTGTCGAGTCAAAATGACACGCCATCGCAAACGAGAAGTAAAAGTGCAACCCAACCAGCCACACCGTGTCGCCGCCGTTGGAGCTTGCAATCGATGGCGTCACGTCGTGCAGTGTAATGGCCGGCGTGTATCGGAACACAAACGGAATGGAATGTGTGTTAGCTTGTTCGTCGGCTAATATGAGGGCGACAGTTCCGGGGAGATGCGCCGGGGTCTTGCAGACCAATTGCTTGGCCGACACAAAGATCGCCAGGACATCACTCGTGTCAAAGTAGCATGTATAGCGCTTGGAGGGTTGGAAGCCACGGCCATACAAATGTACAGCTGTTTGCCCACTTTCTGAGCCGACGAGGGGCGACACTCGGCGTACGGAAAAGGGTCTAACGTACTCAAACATGACTTGGTTGAACGACCAGTCATGCCCTTCGTTCAGAGACACTTCAACTGGCACTTTGGTTTGAACTTTGCCATTGACCACTGGCAGCACAAGGGGGGGAGCCATGCATGTCAAAGCCGCGGACGAAAGCACCTGCGCTTCGACCATCTCCGAGTGGAAGCGACACCAAGCTGGGGATACAAACCCCGACCCGGTCACTTGAACCAACGAATTGACTTGGCCTTGCAGAGGAAGGACCAACGAGACTTGGGGAACTAATTGGAACTCAAACCCAACGAGCGCAGGCGTGAAGTCGCGGTGGTTGCCCGACAGCGCCACTTCAATCACACCGGCGGCATGCGGGGGTGTCGTGCACTCGATCTCATTGGGTTGAATATGAGTCACGGGCATCAAAATACGATCAAATCGACACAGCGACACCAAGTGCATGTTGGCACCGTAGAGGCGAATTGGAGTTCCACCTGTAACAGGGCCATTGTGGGGGCTCACCTTTACAGCGATCAGCGGAGGATAAAAGTGCACTGTGGCCGCCAAGGCAAAGTCGATCACGTTGTTGGTCACGTCCAAAGTACCGACGTCTTGGGCCAATTTAGCTGGGATCACGCATCGGACATGGAACGGCGACATGAGCATGGCACCACCCTCAATGATTGTGTGGTTGACACGGCATTGCACTGTGGGACGGAAGTTATAGCCATAGATGTGCACAGCCAGCTTTGTCCGTTCGATGCCAGCCGTGGGCGCCGTGGACTGAATCTGAATCGGCAACACAAACTCAATCAAAGTGGCACTTTGGGCCAGCGTCAGTCCAGAGGACGACGTTTGAAGGCCGAGTCGCACCGACGTTGGGCGGTCAAAGGGCGGCGTCACGCACTCAATCGTGTTGTTTGAGAGTGTTCGGGCAGGCACAATCCCCCCATGCTCAAACGAGCAACTGACGGATTCGTTGAACGAGGTCGCAGAAGCTAAGAGGATTTGAATGGCCGTGCCGCCGGAAATAGGAGCGTTCGACGGTGTCACGGTGCGGATGTGCCACTCGGGCAAGTACTCGTATTGGAGAGACAGCGGGTCGAAGTACAGTCCATTCAGTGTTACAAACACGTCGACCATGCCAGCTATGATGGACGGAGGCGCAACACAATGCACTTCGTTACTAGAAATGTAACGACCGAGTACAGCTATCGAAGAGCCAAATCGACATGCCAGGTCCAAGGACGGCAAGAAATTCGTTCCCAACACACGCACAGATACATTGCCACCAACGGGTCCGAACGCAGGAAGCACGCTGACCCCAAGCGGACGATCGTACACGTACATGGACAGCGCATTGGTACTATACGCTTGACCATACATACCCAAGGTTAGAGTCGCAGTTCCAGCAAGTGCAAACTGGGGACTGTCACAAGCCACGCTGGTCGTCGACACCGCCAATGCTGGGACAGTGTACGCAGTAGTGTTGGGCCCTATAAAGTTGCACTGGAGGCTAACGGAACGGGGGATGACAAACGTCGTTTGGACGACGATTGGAACCCCAATATCGCGGGGAATTAGTGTGGGCACGACAGACATGAGCGTGTTGGATGCAAGGATATCTACCTGCCATCCAGTCTCAATGACCTCGTTTCCATTGAGCACGAGGTGAACAAGCACCGCCGTGGAATCCTTTATGTTAGGGACGTTGCACGCGAAGGTTGAATTCTCAGCATACCACACTCCTGGCGCAGCAAAGTTATGGCCACTCGACGTTTCGAATCGACAACTCCAATCCATTCCAGCGACAAACGATTCAACGACCAAGGACACAGTGCGACTGCCCATGTCAGAAATAGCAGGGGGGGACATCTGGGTGACGACGGGGGTATCGACATAGGTAAAGTTGACGGCAGGGGAAATCTGCTGACGATCTAAGCTTAACACTATGGCCAAGGCAACAGTTGACGACGTGCGGCGAGCAGGTGCCACACACTGCAGCCACGTCGAGTTGAGAACAGTTGCCGGGAAAAATATCTTGTCGTCAAACCAGCACCCCAGACGAGGATCGAGGTCATAACCTCGGACGTTGATCACAGCGCCGCCACGAGCTAGCCCCGAAAGGGGATAAAGTGCATCCACAGTACTGTGTACTACTGCAAACGTGAGGCCAGCCGAGCCAGACGTAGGCACGATAGTTCCGTTGGCAATCAGTGCGAACGGCACCGCTTCACCGACGAAAGCGCGGGGGGCATCGCATGTGAGCAAGGTGCGGGAAATGTACTGAGCGACTGTCGAAACCTTTCCAAATGCACACGTGCAAAACGCTCCCCTGTGTTGTTGATGGCAAAGTTCAAAGCCACGACCCGTGACCATCACTTGTTGGGAGGTGTTCACCATGGCATACGCCGGCGTAATCTCAAACACTTGCATGTGTTCAGGTCGGATATATAGATGGGTTGAAAGGGCTTTGAAGTCGACTCCATTGACGGACAGTTCCATCGTCCATTCGTCCGTTGGGTGGGTGGTATGGATTACAACGTTGGTCAGGGCACATGATACCTCTGTTTGGCTTAGAATGACTCCACGACATGGCACTCCTCCGTTTGCTCGTAGCCACACGGTAGCATTGGACGACAACGGAGGTCGTACAGTCGCGCGAAGCTGCAAGTCCATTTCGTTGATCCAGTTGACGGCTATGGACAGAACATCAGGGACGACAACGTACTGATACTTCAGCGTTGTTTCAATCAAAGCAGTGTCCACCACGAGCGACACATCGACAGATTCGTTGGGGGTTCCACGGGGCGCCACACACACGACACTGCGACGGTCAGCTTCGTAACTACCAAGGGTATACTGCGACCCAAAGATGCACTTCACACTCGTCGTCGTGCTCGGAACACTAGCAAAAAACACGCGAACCAGCGTTCCTCCATCCACCGACCCCCTATCCGGAGCTAACTTTGAGACGCGGACTGGCTTGGGAAATGTAAACGTGACTTTTGTGGGCAGTGGTGGGGTTGTCGGGATTTCGTTGCAAGAATTCCACACCACAGAAAACGGAGTCGTGGCCAGCTCGTCGGTGGTGTTCTGTCGGTCAGGAATCGGACATTTCAACCGTGTGGATGACACCACTGCGCCTGACGTGTTTCCAGCAAGGCCAAAGACACAATCAACACGATCCAAAGCGTCGTAGAAATGCCCAATTACATCCAATACGTGGCTGGAAAGCACGGCCAAGGACGTGATCGACATGGGACGGATGTACGTAAACGGAAGCGGCGTGGTTGGCAGCAACTCGTCCGCAGTGACTCGTACAGACACGCTAGAGGTAGACATCATTCCCAGTGTGTTGTTGGGCACCGTACATGTGACAAGGGTGGAACTTTTCGTTTGCACTGGCACGATGGTCGCATCGCCAAATTGGCAATACGCCACATACATCAAATGAGATCCCATCAAGTGCACTGTCGACGACGGCCAACCCACCAGCGGGTACGGAGGACGGTGTAAAGTCGGCATCGGAATAAACGTGAAAGTGCTCGTCCAAAGGACATCGAGACCAGACACGACTTGAAACGTCGCGGTACCTTCCACGTGACGTGGCGGCGTGAGACACCACAAAGACGTCGACGACAAATGGATGGCAGGCGTCGACACGAGATCAAACTGACATTGCACATCCTGGGAAAAGGCAAAGTGCATTCCCGCAACATCAATGAATGTAGGGAGATTGGCAATGCCAGTGGACGGGGTGCAACTCTGCACGACCGCGTTGGCGGTGTACTGAAAGTCTAGGGGCGTTGGAATGGTAATTTCCCCAAATTGAAGAGTGACTTGTCGCAGGGACGTGTCCGGGGCTGCCGGAAGTCGGCATGTCACTAAATGGGAACTCACCCACATGCCTCGAGCTTGCACGGTGCCAATCCAACACGTTACTGTGAGCATCGGGAAATGCGCTCCCGTGATTTGAATGCTGTATCCGCCTTGTATGGAGCCACTTTTGGGCGACAGAGTCCACTGCTGGGGCTGCACGGCATGCAGAACCTTGATGCTGATGGCATTGGAATGGATCGACTCGAGCGTTGACACGTACAACGATACATCGGTTGGCCACGAACGTCCGTGTTTTTTCACTGCACATTGCACTTCAGTTGGGGAGATCACCGTGGTATTGATATGGACTAGAACAGACTGGTTGGACGACGATATGCAGGCAAGTACACACGACGTATTCACGTCAAGATTGAAGCCATGCACGGTCAAGATGGCATCTGCCTTGTCCAACATGTAGTCAGGCCATACGGAGGACACTACCGGCGTCGGACGGAACTCAAACGTAGCTGATGCTGACGTTGAGGGCATGACTTCGTTTTCCGAGTCCAGGAACACACGCAATGCCTCACGGCCTGCCGAGTGGTATCGAGGCGCTTGACATACAATCGTCGTGGAATTCACATACATGGCCGGCACCATATCCACATCAAACTGGCACGAAAGCGTAGGAGTGAACGGAATGAACGACATTGTAACGGTGACGAGCGTTCCGCCACTTCCGACAGTCGGTTGCACACTGACCAGGACTGGTCGTACGATGTACTGGAAGGTAAATGACTTGAGCTGACGGAACATTGTTGCTGGAACGATGGACAGTGTGACAAGGCCAGGGGCTTGCCGCGGGGCCATGCAGTGCAGTTCCGTGGGGGATGCGACCACGGCGGCCGAAGCCACAGTGCCAAATAGACACTGCACTGTTGACGAGGATGCCGCTGTTAGCGTTTCCAGCGTGTCCAAGGAATAACCTTCAACTGTTACTCGAGTTGAAGTGTTCTCAAATCCAATCAATGGCCACACGTCAAGGACCTCTGCCTCCGCAGGTTTCATGGCCAAGACGAAGGTGGGAAAGGACACAAACTGCCTTCCTTCGTTTGTCGATAACGCAACGTCCCACTCGGTTGGGTGCGCCCCGCTAGCCAGCGCTGGACACGTGGCCACCGAGTCCGACGTCACGTTACACGGAACCACCAAGTCATTGCCGTAGCGAATCCACAAACTCGGCAGAAACGATGTGCCGCGGAGGTCCATCTTCGATCCGTATGTTATCAATGGCGGCATGGCCTTCAAAGAAGGTCCCGTGGAAGTTTTCCACACTGTCGAGAACAGAACCACGTCACCGTACTCGATTCCGAACGGAATTGCGTCCCCTAGAGGCAATCTTGTCGTCGTCCTTGACGATAGAATGCACGTCATGGACGAGGTCGACACGAATTGAAGCGGAATTCGAACGGTTGAGTTCACGACGCAGTACGCAGACGCGAGCGGCTGAAAGTGGGTGCCAATGATTTCAACGGTGGTGGAATCGGCATTCACAAGCATGAACGACGACGTGAAATTGGGCAGCACGGCTTGAACTACTGGCGGCACGGCTCGTGGTAGCTCGTACGACCGCAAGACAACGAGGGACTGGCCAGCTCGCACGACCAGCGTGGTTGTTGGTGTTGTTGATCGGGGCAACGTGCACTGAATCACATATGGCAACACATTCTCAACACCAACGACCGACCCGCCAAAGTCACACAGCAAGTGCGTGTGCAAGCCCACTCCAAACAACTGAACACGGGGTTCTTGGACGAAATACGATCCACTAAGTAGGACATCGGCCGCCGAGTCCACTACAAAGCCGACAGATGCTGCCACTTTGGACGTTTGGAACCACACGTCGACGGTCAAGTCTGTCGTGACGAAGCTAGACGGAACGATACACTCCAACCCAGATGAAGCATTGACCAGACTTGCTGCAACCATGATCGGTCCACTGACGTTGTTGTTATTGGCCGTGGTATATACACCACAAGTGTACGTGCCAGGCGTAAAATGCCCGCTCGCCCCGTAGACGACCACCGTTGCATTCATCTGGTCTTGCCGTGCGACTCGCATTGCAAGAGTTGTCGGGATCGAAATGACCTGGAACAAGACGCTGTTGGTGCTGGTTTCTTGGCGATTCCAGCTCACAAACACGTCCACAGTCGTGTCCGACACGAAAGCCGGAGCTGCACATGCAATCGCGGTGCTGTTGACAAACACCGCCGGCACAACGTTGGATCGACCGAAAAGGCACTGCCAATGCACGGATGGCCAGAAATTCGTTCCTCGAACCATGACTTCTGTCGACGACGCCGCCAACGTAAGACCTACCCGAGGGGTCACCTGGTGAAGGGTGACCATGGCTCTGTACTGCAAACTCCAAGATGCCATTGCAGGTGTGGCAAAGTCATTGTAGCTAAACGACACTGTTACTGGACCTGGTTTGGAAGGCGGAGCGGCGCATGTGAAGTGCCTTTGCGAGACGTACGTGGCTTGTACAGTACTCGAGTTTGCACCAAACCGGCATTGCAACGACATGATGTCGTCGGTGGCCACTCGAACGGTGACCATTGCGCCACCAGCTTCTGAAATTTGAGTGGGGGTGACGTTGTCAATGTCGAGCACTGATAAGACTGTGACCTGCACTTGTCCAAGGACGGTTCGTTGTCGATTGTTCTGCATGTAAATGGTGTGGATACCCAAGCGATTGGAGCTGAACGGACAAACCATACTTGTTGAGTTGACGATGTGGGCCAGTGCAAAATCCCCGCACACGATAGAACCAGCGTCCTCGTGCGATAGTCCCCCGTTGGTGGTGACCTCCAAATTCACGGCACTGTCTACTGGAACGAAAATCGGTCGGACACGCACAATCTTGAACGCGTCGACATATTCAAACGACAATGTATTGTCCACGACAAGGTCATTCCAAGCCACAGCCAACGGAACACCAGACGACGTGGGAGATGGCGGGGACAAGCACACCAAATACGATGAATTCAATGGCGTCGCGGGTACAAACGCCGAGCCGAATCGACATTCAAACGTGCCAGATTGGACAGGAAAGTACCCCACGATGTACACTTCCGACTGGCCCGCGACGGTACCCGTGGCCGGCATGGCCGCCCGTACGTAAAACTCTGGGGCAAACTGAAACGGCAGAGCATTGGAATAATCGACTTGGTTGGTTGTAACAGCAACGTATACGACGTGGTGGGTCTTGATTTGGGCTGGACTCAACTGCAAATTGCACCGTAGGGCGGTCGAGTTTACAACGATCGCTTCAACGTGGATCAAGTCGTAATAGCACCACACGGTTTCTCGAGGGGAAAAGGTTGAGCCAAACAAAACAACCTCCGACTGCCACGTCATTCCAAACGACGGAACCATCGACGTCAAGTGCAACGCTGGAACCACTTGAACGGTTCCCACTCGCGATAGGTCGTGGCCATTCCAAAGTACGTACACATTGTACGTTCCTGTGGCCAACACCGTGTCGAGATTGCATTGGACGAGCGTGGAATTCACATATAAGGCCCTTGTGACGACGACGGTTGGCGTAGTTGGTTGCGCCACCCAATGGCACGTTCGAATGGGCACGAGATCGAACCCACGGATATCGACAGTGTCGCATCTAGTAGTAGGGTGCAGGATAGACGGCACGATCTCCACGACTTGGGGGGTCGCAAAGTACGTAAACGACTGATTCACTAACACAACCACGTCGTTTCCCGTGAGCGTAAACGCGACAACGTTAGGCACAGCGGTGGACGGAATCAAGCACGACAGCATAGTCGAATTGGTTCGCACCGCTTGGACAAACTTATCTCCGAACGAGCACATGAACCGAGTGTTGGCTGAAAACGCAGAGCCAACGATCGTCATGGACGAGTTTTGCAACGTTGCAGTCGCTGTGGGGTAGACTTGAATCACAGTGGGAACCGGAGCCAGCTCCACACGCAACGCATTTTGGGCCAGCGGCATGCCTTGATATACTAGCGTTATCGCATATGTGTTTACGCCCAGAGAAGGCGGCACAATGCAGTTGACTTTGAACGACGAGACCCACGTGGCACTGCTGCTGACAGCTACCGCTTGTCCAGCGAGTCGAAACTCACAAGTGCACTCGGTGGGCATGTTGTAGCCCAGTAAAGACACAAAGGCTGAGGTGGAATTGGGTCCGAAGATCACGGTGGATGGCTGCACCGAGGCCAACGTTGCGGGGGACACAATCGACACACTTATACGGTTGCTGAACGCTTGTCCGTTGGTGGAGACACTCAGCGCAATCCGTAGCGATGGAGAGACCTTTGGCGGCGGACAAAAGGCCAGTGTAGATTGATTGCCAATGGTGCCCATAGTCGTTTTTACTAGTGGCCACGACGTTGATTCAAATCGACATTGCACTTGTAGCGTTGTGTTCGTAAACAACCCCATGAGCTGGAACGGAGACGTCCATGTCGACGCGATAGTAGCTGGAAACACTTGAAGGATCGCCGGCGGGGCTTCAGCGGAAAATAGCACCGACGCTAGGCTGGTGTGACCATTCACAGCCAGAGAAATCTTCAGGACGGACGGAATCGAAAGCAGAGGCGGGACGGCGCAGACGACCATCGTTTGGTTGACAAAGGTTGGTTGAACGAACGCTTGGTCCATGGCGCACATGACTAGCTGTGGAAACGACGACCCGACGATTGTGATTGTCGTTAATTCGTTCCCATGGGTGGGAGTGATGAAGGCAATCTCAGGGTCGGGTAAGATGGTCAATTTGAGTGGCTGCGGAACTAGGAAATTGGATGCATCTGCGGCGAAAAGCAAGCCGACGCTGTACTCATTCGCGTGGAGCTCAACGGCAATCACACAATTCAGTTGTGTCGGGCTGATCCAATTCGCGGGCAAACTGGTATTCCCAATACGACACTGGTACATTGGCGAGTCGATGAAATTACGTCCCAACAACGCGACGGTGGTGAGCGTGGATTGAAAGGCGAGTACCGGGTCGATGGAGTCGACTTGAGGGGGCTGGACTACCCAGTACACCAGTGTGTTGCTTTGCGGAGCTGTATCACCATAATCCGCTTGGTTTTCAAAGTACGAGATGCTGTGGGTCGTCGTGTCCGACCCGTCGAACGACGGCAACATGCATTGCCCATGCGTGGCATTGATCACGACCAAGTCCACACGGACTTGTCTGTCCACCACGCATCCATACGATCGCGACGCATTGAACACAGTAGAGATCAGAGAAACGAGTCCACCGGCGACAGATCCCATTCGAGGCACGATGTCCACCAACACAAGCAAATTGTCTCGCACCAGCACAACATTCGACACGTCCACTCCGTTGAGTGACAGCCCAACTCGATGGACAGACACAGAGACAGGACACGTCACTCTGTTCATTCCAACGAACCAACGTCCTTGGACCAGTCGGTTGTCTGCGTGGCACGTGACCGAGCTGACGTTGCTCGGCCATCCAGCAGTCGCAGAAGACACAAACACCCGGATTTCGCCCACGTCGTCATGTCGCTCGGCGTAATCGATGGTCGGGGGGTCAATGTAATAAAAGAAGAACGTGGACGTGCCATTCCCACACCCATAAAGTGAAAGAGAAACCAGGGATGCATTACCATGTTGTGATGGCGGCGTTTGGCACGACACGTTGGACGGGGACAGCCACATTGCGGGCACATCAACGTCGCCAAATTGGCATCGCAATGCGGCAGAATCTGCAAACCCGGACCCTTGCAGAATAACTTGGGTACCACCACCGGTACGTCCCAGAGCTGGCCAGAATGAATTGACAGTCGCACCACAAACGTCTTGAAATATCGAGAACGAACTACCCCCAAGGGCAACTTGACCTTGACGAACCATCGCGGGGACGGTGCATGCTGCAAACGAAGCATTCGTAACAGTGGCAAGTACAGTCACCTCACTTATATTGACACGAAACAGACAGGTAGCTGAAGAGGGGAAGTTGGTCCCAACGAGGTGCACGCTCGAGCCAAGGAGTCCACGTTGAAGGTACACCCTGTCCAATATGGGCTGTGGAGTGATCTGGAATGCAGCCATTGTGGGAATTCGCTGGGGATGGTCGTTGACGACCAGCCAAATCAACGCCGTGGACGGTCGAGTGTCTTTGGCCACGATGCAGGTCACAACCGTGTGATTGAAACTCACCGCGGGGATGGTAAGACTACTACTAGTAGTACTAGCCGCCACCACTCCGTCGTCCGTGGGCTGCTGCAGGAGACATGCCACTTGAGTCAAATTGAAGGCTGGGTCCAATGTCCACTGGATGTGAAGCACGGTGTTCGGTGGCCCTTGCGATGGACTGACGGCATGAATTTGAGGCACGTTCACCACTGGGATATGGAGCGTATTCGAATCAAAGTCAAATCCGTTGTTGGAAACTTGAATTGCTAATGAACCGGCGATTGGCCACGTCACTCCAACACACGTGACTTCTGTTTCATCGATCCACTGGGCAGCCGTCATCTCTACCACCTCGTAAATGCCAGGACCATCGGAACACATCAATCGACACGACATCCACTTGGAGTCTCTCAAGAATGTCCCTCGAACAGAAAGTGGTTGGGGAGTAGCGTTTGTCCAGAGAAATCCTGGAGATAAAACCAGTGTCAGCTGTGGGCTAGCACCAATACCATACGCAACCGCATTCGTCGACACATCGCTCGAACTCACCCACAGCGTGACCAGAACTCGATCGGTGTCGCCGTCGATGCTCGTAAATGGCGGTGTCGTGCACGTAGCCAGCGAGGTGTTCCAGATGATGGCCCGTGATGCCACGGTGGGACGAAATTGGCACCACGCCGAGCCATCTTCCACGGGCAGATTCGACCCCCACATGTGCAGCAGTGTACCTCCCAACACTGACCCAAACGCAGGTTCGATGGCTTCAAGCGTCGGGGCTGGGAACACTGCGACTGTCAAGTTGGAAGCGAGAACGATCTGGCCGTTGTTCACACTGATACTCACGGAGACGGCATTGTCCCCCAGATCATCGCTATGGACAAGGCAAAACACAATGTCGTCAGTAGCGTTAACAACTACGCGACGTTTGGTCCCCACGACACAGTGCGAGGCTAAAAAAAAGCCTTGTCCGGCTACTTTAATCAACTGCGGGGCTTGGCGTGCGAATACCTTCATAGGCCACAACGACGTCACGCTAGAAGACACATGAATGGGCAGCCGTTCACTCCATTCTTGCGTGTTCCAACTCAATGACACCGACGACGGCCCGCCGCCGTCACATCGAACACTAGTCGAATTCTTCGTCCATTCGCCAAAGGTAGTGATGTTGGCAATGTTGCAGTACACGTCGAATGGTTCTTGGGGTCGCGAATTTAATGAAACTTGGACAGATACGCTCAACAATCCTCCTATTGCCTTGACAAGTGTTGGTGGATCCAAGTAGGTGAAGCCAGGTTGCAACGAAACGACTTGACGGCCCACGACCACTTCCACGTTTGTCTGGTTGAGTTGTGCACGCGGCGGCGTCACACACTCGACAAGCGTTTCGTTCATGTACTGGGCATTCACAGCCAAACTCCCTTCAAATCGGCATTGCAATGGCAACGCTGGATGGAACCGTTGGCCACGAATGCGGAGTCGAGTGCCTCCAGTCGTAGCTCCAATCGACGGAGTGTACGAATCCACTCGCGCCGGTGGAATCACTTCGATGTCCGTGGTGAAGATGGCGTACTCCTGCCAAAGCACTCGCACGACTCCGACGCCAATTGCCCCACGGGGGACATGACACGATAATCGTGTGGCGGAGATCGCAGGCGTCACAACCACAGACGAACCAAGGTCGGAAAAGTCGTCAAAGCTACACGCAATCAAATTCGAAGCCGGGGGAACGACAAGATCCCACATGGCGTCAACGACGAATGGCGCGTTCAATTGGAGCGTTGGCCGCCCAACTACTGGGGGGATTTGCAACATGGATTGGTCAATGTATCGAAACTCGTAGCTCCATAACACAGTGTGGGATTCCAAGACGACGACTTGCAATACAGAGCAACCCGTTAAGGCTGGCGATGGAAGCGAAGGCGCGACACATTGGGCCATCGACGACGACAACAAAAGGGCTGTCGATGTGGAGAAGGGTGAGTCCGCTGGATAGCATGTGAACTGGCACACCAAGGGGACAGAAAGCCCGCTGCCTTGCAATACGATGGTCGTGTTGGCTTGGATGAACCCGACATTCGGAGTCGCAGCTGTGACTTGGGCAGGTGGAAGGGGCTGGTACGTTAATGTGTTGACTGCGTACGGCATCATTTCGTACAGCAATTGCACTTGCATGGATCCAGATACCGACGACGAAGGCGGGGGAGCCATGCACTCGACCTCGAGCGAATCCATTCTTGTCGTGGCTGGGGTTATGAGATCGTTTCCAAACAAACACGACAGGTTTGGCAAAAGGGGGCCCGTTGTGCGAACGACCACAATGGTTGGGTTGCGCTGGACCACAATAATGTCTAGCATCGTCGGCGGTACAATGTACGTGAAATACACGGGCGTCCACGATGCTAATTGGTTGTCCACAACCAACGACACTGGAACTGACGTTGTTGGAGAGTCTGTCATGGGCACCACACAGGTCACGACACTGCCATTCACCACCTGCCCACGAGCGTACAAGTTCCCGAAGGTGCACCCGACTGCTTCCTGCATTCTTAACGACAGGGGCTTGGCCAGAATCATGGTGACAGCCGCGCCACCCGGTCCAAACCGTGGCGCCATCGATGTGATGGTCATGGGAGACACGAAAGTAAACGGAAACGTTCCCAGAGGTAGACGACTCCCGGCATACCCAAACGTCAATGTGGTTTCGAGGTCGGATTGAAGCCATGTTGATAGCACACGACACGTGGCAGTCGTGGAGTTGATCACGGTTGCCGCGACGGGCGATATGGACGACCCAACTTGGCATTGCAGAGCGCTGCCAGCCACATCCAAATGGCCATTTGGTCCGGTGATCCAAATGTCCTTGAATAGACCCACGTTCCACACAAAAGTGGGAGCGATTGAAAACAACGTTGTCACAACGGTGACAATGACATTGTCTGCCGTAAAGTCGATACCGTTGAACGACAGGTCCACTTGTACCTCCACTGGTGTTTGAAGAGTCGTCGGAACTTGGCAACGAACGGTAGAGTTGTTCGTTCCCATATTTGAAGGTACTAGTGCACTCTGAGCTAGCACAGCTCCCGTCGCCGCGGATTGCCATAAACAAATCACATCATTCGGGACTGGAAAGTGGATGCCTTGGACAGTGACAAAGTCGGCAGGGCGAACGAGCGGGGGAAATATGGATGTAACGTGCGGCGTGTCTAATATGATGGAGTTAGTTTTAGATCGACTGGTGGATAGCCCACGTACCATACACGACGAACATTGACGATGCAGCTACGAAGTGCTTGCCGTCCAAACTCACAGACACAGACACATGTCCCCGCTTACTAAAATACGGTGTCACACATTGAATAGTCGTGGCATTCACAACAGTCGCTGTCACTTTGTGATCACCGTCAAATCGACAGAACATGGTGGCAGATACAATCGTGACTTGGATTTGAAGGGGAGTGTTGCCTCCACTGGGTCCTTGGTCTGGCCACATCCTAACGACCTTCAAGTCTCCTAATTTGGTGTCGTAAGTTGGAGCCTAGATATCACTTTCTAGACACACCATAGACTGTTAGCGTGTACACAGAGGACACGTCTGCGCCGTTGTTTGGAGAAAACACCACGTCCAGTTGCGTGGTTGGGCCTACCAATGGCGGCATATTGCATTCAACTTGGCGATTTGAAATGTATGTCGCTCTGGTCGACGCGCCAGTCGAAAACTGGCACGTCATGTTGATCGCATTGGGGAGATGCAGTCCTGACCAGACCAGCACGGAGGCTTGGGTTACCGCGGACGGTGTCACACTGGCGATGACCCACGGATCTACATCCAAGTGCTTTTACAACTTCAAACAGATCAAACAAGGCGCACCATCGTAGCTGTATCGCATAATGTTGGACCACATGGCAAAGCCATCGGTCACGACAACAAACGTATCTTTGGTAGATCCCGCGGACGACGCAGTACAAGAGGCCTGCGTGGAGCTGCTCGCAACGACGGGCACCAGCTCCCCCGAGCCGAATTGACAAGACAGGCCCGCCCCGTCCAAGCTGGAACCGGTTAACCGAACAACGGTACCTCCTTCAGGCCTCCCATGCGTTGGGGCGATCGACGATAGCTGCACACCTGTACGAGAAATGACAATAACGTCATGTGAACTTCTCTGCAAAGGCCGGCGTTACCTGCATTCAGGGACGCCGTCACCTTGGACAACTGCAGCTGCATGAACGACTGATCACTGGTCTCGAACGTCGGCGATGCGCTGCATTCGATTGAGACGAGGTCGTTTCCATAAAACGCCCCGTGCCGCGAATACCGGATCGTCTGCATGGTTTGTTGGATGTCTGCTGCGACACCGTGCACGACCAACGTCCGGGCCGTTCGAGCGCTCGTGGCAAACACCGCGTTGGTCGACGCCGACGGCAAACTCACTCGCCCCAATGGAGAATGAACTTGAAGTCGCACAAAGATGATTTCACCTGCAGCGGACGGGGCCACCTGGAGCGAGTACCCTCGCAGGTCCACGGAGGGCTTCACCGTGTCCACCGTCGACGGATCGTTTCGATGCAGCACTTGAATCGGAATGGACGCGGTCGCGGTGAGTTGGCTCTTGGCATCCGTGGCTATCACTTCCAACGACTCGACGTGCTGCATCGAGTTGAAGTCTTCGTCCGGAGTGTACACGATCGATGCTAATGCATGGTTGATATCTGTCACATTGCCCTGCATGCGAATGTGCGCATCTCCAGAACCCGACCCGAGCGTAAACACAACATTTTCAGATGCATGTGGTGATAACAAACCACTAGACACTTGCAACGATACAACCACCGTTTGAGAGATAAACAACCCATTGTCTGTGACAGAGGTAAAGTCTCCTTGCACGCTCAGCCCTTGAACGACCACACTGCCGTCTTCTGCCACGGACGATTGCACCAGAGGTAAGACCAGGCCGGGGGGACGAGGGGTATGTGTGACGGTGACGGCAACCACCGTGGCGGGCCCAAAGACAGGCTCCACGTCGTACGCCTTGGCATCTGCGACAGTGAGCGTGATCGTGTCTGTGCCGTACCACGACGCAGGGGGCGTGTACGTGAGGGTGGCCAGGGCTTCATTGATGTCAGACAATGGACCTTGCATTGTATTCTGCGACAGAAACGTCATCGCAGAACTAGGCGAAGGCAACACGTCCAGTCGTCCTTTCTGCGCTGCAAACGACACGACGACCGCGTAGTTGATTTCCACAACGCTGTCTGGGCTGGCATCTTGCACCGTGACAGGCGGCAAGATGGTAAATGGTTGGTTTTCAACTCCATGGATGGCGACGGGGGCAACGAGGACGGGGCTGTCGACCCACAAATCCATTTGCACCGACAGCTCCACGACCTGGTTGTTGTTACTCAGGTGGTTCAAGATCGTCACCATGTCCTGCGCCTCCAGCCCGCCGGGTTGTGTATATTGCCACTGCAGTCGAATCACATGGGTTCCAGAATGCAAACTCAACACCATGTTTCCTTGGGCCGTCTGGGCGCCCCTGGACGCGCCGCTGATCGTTGCCCCCGTCGTTCGATACGGCTGGTTGTCCACTACCAAGCGGGCACCGACGTCGCCCACGTCGAGTTGGTTGAACGACAGGAACGACGGGTGTCGCAGAAACTGCACCGGAAGAAAGTACTGCACCAGCACATTCGACGTCGCGGCTACGTGAAAGCGAAGGGGTGACCCGACGTTGTACCATTGCGACGACGGCACGCCCGAGTAGATGGTCGGGTCCTTGGACACATAGACAACATCGTTGAGGGTTTCCCCCATCACAGCGAGCAGGCGGCCCATCATAAAGCCGTCGTACAGCGATGGCATGGACCGCCACTTGCGCCCCGTGGGGGAGCTCAGCCGCCACAGCACGGTCACGACATGCGCGCCCCGTGTTAGGGGCAACGTGACGTCCCCCAGCAGCACCCCCGGCTGGCTGAACTTGGCTTGGGTCAAAACTGTCGCGCTGGTTTCACGGAACCGACTCCCATCCACGTCGACGACCGCGTCGACTTCGTCCAGAGCGTATCCCGCTACACATATGACACCATTGAGCGGAAATGTTTGAAATCGAATTCACGGTATAGATACAATCAAAACGAACCCCCGTCAACTCGCAGCGTGTCTGGTCGAACTGGAATGTGATAAAGCACCCGGACATTCATCTTGGTGGCCAGAGTGAAACTCAATGTCATCACGGGCTCCCACTCCAACGGCTTGAGGACTGCGATGGCGGTCAATGGCTGCGAGTACCACATGCCCGCGCGCTGGGCAGCCACCACAAGGGAACATCCTCCTGAGAACCCTGTGCCTATATCTGGATTGATCGACCACTTGGTTACGTACATCCCGAGCTTTTTCCATTGGAGGTGTATTGAGTGGTTTCCGGCGGCGAGTGACGTGGCCCAGTACCCGCTGACAATGGACGATTCAGTTTGAAAGTAACCCGTGGACGCTCCAGATTGCCGCGCTGGGAATGCGTCGACGACCACCCGAAACGCAAGAAGATCGTCGCTGCCTTTGGCTTTGGTCTCATCGATGATGGCGAACCCGCCAGTGGACGGAAGCGATGCGATCTCAGGGAACACAGTCACCGAATACGATACGAGCACGGTGGTCGGGCGTGCAAGGAATGTGTAAACTTGTGCGTCGGGAACGTCTTGCCAATGATCGTTGGTGGTGATTACCACGTGATGTAGTGGACTGGCACTCCACAGCGAATGAAACGTCACGTCCACTGCCGCATGTACGATGGTGTTGACAGCTAGAAGAACGAGTACCGACACGCTTGCCGCGTGGGTAACGAAGAAGCGCCTCATGATGCGGCCCTGTCCGGTTACGCTTGCCGCTCGTGGTGATGATGGATGGATCTACGTACCCCAAGATCTTCGAATTTCCCATTTACTTTGCATGACCTTTCAACCTCGTACATACACCATTCGGATTGGTCCACAATTCATCACTTCGAACTATTGACCAATCATGTTTTCGTACAGAAGCAGTTGATTGGAGGCAAATCGAGAATAATTTAGCTAATCAGATCACGTTATGTCGTTGAGCTTATGACCAATCAAAACTGACTTTTTTCCGCATTAGACAAAAAGTTGTGTAGGCAAGCTGATGAAATTGCCTTACAGGGGGCAGATTGGGCAAAGTCATATTCAGCGACCAGGGCTGTAATCCACTCGGAGGTTTCATATAAAAGGCTCTGGTCTTATAGTTCAGTTTTGCTACAGGTACTATACGTATAGTATGTATAGTATGGGTTGAAATAATTTACATTCCGTGCTCCCGTACAAAAGTTAGTTTTATATATTGTTGACATATTACGTTGCCGACCTCAAGTGGCGACGTTGCTTCTCTTGAAGCAATTGATCGCGCTCGTGGTCGTAATATTCCTGTCGCGACTTGATATCCGAGTTTTGAGGCAGATCGTGGATGGAAACTGTCAGGTTGTACTGGGAAGTTCCGGGTCCGTAGCCAAAGACCCCAATGTACAGCGCCATGTGCTTGGCGTCGCGGGGGAATTCTGGCAGATACGTCGGCAGCGCAACGTGGTCGTTTCCAGGATGTTGCGCAATCCACGAAGACTGCCCTCGTCGAGGAACTGGGTTGTCTGTGGCCAGGTACATGTTGGCATCGCCACTGATGGATGTCAGGTTCACATGCACGATGTGTTCGTGTTCGTGCCGTGCAATACACACTTGGTAAAACATGTACTCGTCTTCCAACACGGTGTTGTTAAATGCCATGTGAGGCAGTAGTCGAGAGCCGCCTCCGACCACGGTCTGGGAAATCGATTGCGCTTCCAGTGCAATCGACGAGTCCGCCATCAAGACAAATTCATCAAATCCTTTGCACCAGTTGGCCACCTCGGGGTCATTGGCGATGGCGGTATTACTAACCGAGGGAAGGCTCCATGATGTACCCGGAAGAAGGCCTAGCACGGCGAGACTTGGCCACATCAGTCGTCGCATCGATTATGGAGGCATAAATCACCGACGCGTTTTGATTGGCTGTTAGAGCAAAGAACAACTCTCAAACCCATAGTATCCAAGGTTGGTATTAATATTCAATGCTGTCCCGTAAGTCTTAATTATTAATATTAATGGGGAGATTTCGGAGACGAGTACTATTTTAATAGTACTATTCCGAAAAACTCTTAAATCAAATCCGGATAATGGTTAAGGCTGAACATATACGTATATACAGGTATTCTCAACGTTCAGGGACTTGTGTACTGTGGTAGTAGTGTCACCTTCAAGCTGTGAAGCCACGTATGCTCAACTCGCCACCGAATGGTGTACGCGCATTTAAGGTTAGGGTAATACCATACCACCTCACTCTGCTGGTTTGTACTACTACAGTACTACAACTGTACAGTACTACTGTACCCAGTACCTGTATAGCATGTATCCGGATTATATATTTAGTTCAGTCGTTCGATAAAAACTCGCAACCTATACTGTACTGTATTTGTACTCGGAGTAAATATCAAAACTTTTCGGGGGTTGTTTGTTGATTCGACTTCGCATTCATTTATGTTATTGGCACCACCACATCCCAATTGTACGAAAGGAAAAGTTCTGATACACGACCTTGCGCAAAAGTACAGTAAGCATATATCGGTGGATCGAGCAGGAGATACAGTATGGCGGCTAAAGCCTTTGCAGTGGAAAGATATGGCGCCTGCAACCTGAATTGCAACGTTCGACAGTTTCTCGTCGCGGGACAACGACGACAGAACGACAGTTAAATAGTATGGAGTTTCCAGTCGCGGAAATGGAACGTATCATTGCAGATTGTTTGATTCGATGGAACGTTTAAAAGTCATGGAATAATGAATAAACATCCAGCGACCATGACTACAATACGTAACGGCGTAATCGCATGCACCTTATAGAGCTGCGTTGTTGGGCCACCAAAGTACTGACTGTGAGTTCGCGCAAGGCTGCAAAGGACAAAAGAAAGAATGATATTGTAAGTGCCTTCGCGGCTTGGTTTTAAATATGACTGCGACTTGACAAGTTTTCGTTTACGACAGGAAATACTGGAGTAGTGCAATATCCTGCTCCTCCAGAATCGCATCCTCCGGGGGCGACGACGAAAATGTGCATGAGGCAAACACTTGATCGTCGGGGCCATTGGGGCTTTGACACCAAGTGTGAATGGGTTGGGGCGGCATGTGAAGGTCTACGGGGTCGCGCTCGTTACTCGTGTTGGGCCTTCCCAGCATGACCATGGGTTTATTATGTTGGATTGGAGGTGCCGTCGCGAGTTGACAATTGGGCATCGTGTGTTATCGGCGGGGAAAGTGTGAAAATGGCGATAGTCAGCGTCAACCTCGCGCCCCTCCTCAACATCGATGGGCCGTCGCTGGGTAACCTTAACGTAACTGTACCCGCTAAAACATGAAACAGTGGTCCTTCTTGATTTTGATTCTGATTTTCTGGCAATGTGGTAGAACCACCAACACATTCGAGTATATATATGTTCCGTAACCGTGAATAACAACGGGCTGCTGGAACGAACGGCTGCGACAATCGCGCTCTCCCACCATCGAGGTTGAAGTCGTGTGCAACGCACGAATAAAGTCAAGTCACACGGGTGCTTTACGTAGAAAGACGCAGGGGCGCGGGGGGATAGATGCAGCGCTTCCAAGTCACTGTTCTGATCCCAACAAAGGGGGAGTATAATCAACTGCACACTGAAGTATACCGGTAACGTTATTGAAAATGGATCCGCTGTGGAGTTCGAATTCAGGTTTTACACAGCCATCTCCACGATCATCGTACCTTCGAGACAGATCCATTGAATCTGATCGATGTTCCTCCGACAAAACTTTTGTTCGGTGCGACGTTCTGCAAACTCAAACTTGTCCATGAAGGGCGTGGACATCACATCCCTGTGAAAATAGTACCACATTTACCGGAATGACTACCAGATTCAAAGGTTCGCGCCTGTTCTCCCACGTTGTTGCGTTTGTTCGAAGACCTCGAACTTCCGAATCGAAGTTCCACGAAACTGTCGTACCCGCCACTTCAACCTCAACCTCGTGCCAACAAATTCCTGCCATCCATATTTGTGCACTTTGACACAGTTTGAGGTTCGACTTAATTTTAGCGCCCAACCCTGCAGAAAGTTGCCTCCGTAGAATGTTGAAGTTAAGGCGAACGGTGAGCTAAATACACTCCTGGAAAGTCGTGGTAGCCAAGCCTATGGTGGGTACTTACTGTAGCAGCCATGATAGAGGGCGTCAAATCAGCAACAGGCATGTTGTGCGTACAGTATCTTTGCAGTGCATCTTTTTTTGCAGCACGAACAAAGCGCAAGTGTGGTTGTGCCCAGCGAGATTTGATTACAGTACTGTACTGTACTCGTCCGTCGTTCACCATACCGACGGACGATGTATAGGACTATTGACCAACGTTGTCGAATATGTAGGTTGCGTATCGCAGGTAATTGTTTAGAAGAACAAAAATCACGTTTTGGATGTCCAAAAGAACGATTCAGTAGAATTGAGGGCAAGCCTGGCCACACGTACACTCGATGGAGAATGCAGGTCGTGCAAGTTGAAGTAGTGCCCGTCGAATTCGAAGAGAAACCGCCACTTTAACCAAGTTTGAAGTGAAATGTCGCCTCAATCCTACACCTAGAACTTGACAACCCACCAACCACTACTCAACCATGCGTCAATAAGCGTGAGCTTCAGGGACAACGTTTGACCTCTTGTACCGATTATTGTCACTAGGGAGATTGAAGTGCAAAACAACGCTAACGTTATATATTGGTTGCAACAACGCCCATCGCCTTATATATATATATATCCATGCAGCTCCTTTGCAACTATCTCTGAATCGATCGGGAAGCAGGATGAGAACTTGCCTGAAGGTACTATATTGGGCAAGATAGGACGTCTGTCCACAACATTTGAGAGCGTGCAAACCACGAAGTTCAAATACTTCGACCAACCAAATGATGACGCAATGGTGTTTTATTCCCACGTGGTGAGGACGTTTCGAATCTCCAACGGTTCTTCGACCAAAGATGGAGAACTCGGATCAGATACTGTAGGTGTTCAACCGAATGATTGCGAGTTCCTGGACAACGACGACGACCGCGGCATTCTTCATTTCCATATCAATCTCGACAACAACATGAACAACCAAGTCGCGTTGCCAGCACTGCCCGAAGGCACGTTCTCGGTCACGTCCAACCTTGGCAAGCGGATCCTTATTGACATCGTTCAGTGCAATGACGCAGATGCCTTGCCCCACCCCGCCAAGAAACTCAAGGTCGCCGAGCCAGAACTCGATGAATGGGACAGTCCTCGAGATGTGTCGGAAGTGGACGTGTTTTATCCGCTGCCGCATCGTGTGGGCGACACAACAGCAGTGTGCATGGACGACGACGCGCGACTTCTCGAGTACTTCCTCTCATAGCCAGCAATTCGGTCGACCTTGTACAATCGCCTATTTAACATCTAACTATTTTGATTTCGCAATTCCCACTGCTGCTCCCCCACACCGCAACGAGTCGTGGGTAGTTTACTTAATGGCGGTTCCGGTGAGTGAGTATTTCAGGTTGTAAGCCAACTTTCAGCATGACTAGTGTAGCTGGTTCAAGTGTAGCTAATTACTGTCCGTACAGTAATTAGCTACACTTGAACCAGCTACACTAGTCATAGCCTGAATGACTTCATTAATAATGTGATACAGTTATTAATATTAACGCTAACAGTAAAACACCTCTTGCATTCGGATACACGAGTCATTATCCGGATGTGGTTTAAATATTCGTGTCGTTATCCGGACTCTGTCCAAATATTTGTGTCATTATCCGGATGTTGTCGAAATATTCGTGCGCCCACCGCTGGCGAAGATGTCAACGACAGCAGTCAAGTTCGCGGTAGCCGCGATCTGTGTGACTGGCCTTGTATTCCTTCGGAAAAGGAAACTGCAACGACTACATGCTCGTATCATCTACCACCGGGACAAGGACCTTGGCTCTCGTTTTGGCATGGACGTCGGCGGAACGCTGGGCAAGTTGGTGTACTTTGAGCGCGAAGGCGACAGCAGCAATGTCATCCCAGACTTGGGCGACGTGCATTCGTACTTGGTCGACACGGAATACTATGGCAAGAGTGTCCAACGCGACGGAGGGATGATGCTGCATGTGCCAGGGGGCGGTCGCATCCACTTTTTGCGGTTTGAGACCGACAAGGTCGAGTTCGTGGTGGAATTCGTGCTCCATCGTTGCTTCCACCGCGACATCCGCACCATGGCGTGCACGGGAGGCGGCGCGTTCAAGTTCAGCAAGCTCTTTGAAGACCACTTGGGCATTGCGCTGCAAAAGTGCGACGAACTTGAGGCTCTCATTCGTGGCATGGTGTTCGTGATGCGACATGTACCGGACGAATGCTATACGTTCAAGGTGGGACAGTCCAATGAAATATTCTCAGGTTGTGATGTTCACGTAGAACGTGGCCTTGCACAGCCAAGGCATGGGTGAAGCCACCAAGCAAATCATGTCCACGCCCCAAAGTGTATGTGTGCAAAGTGCCGCTTCCTGTCGCATTTACCATGCCGTTGTTGTGTAGGAATTGTACCCGTTCTTGTTGGTGAACATTGGGTCTGGCGTGAGCATTCTCAAAGTGACCAGTGAAACCGAGTACCACCGCGTGTCTGGCACGAGTTTGGGGGGCGGCACGTTCCTCGGGCTATGCAAGTTGCTGTCCAAGTACAAAAGTTTTGACGAAGCGCTAGATGGCAGTATGCAGGGCAATTCCCAGAGCGTCGACATGAGCGTATGATGCGTACTGTATATCGATCGTTCCTCTTGTTGGAATATATATAGGTATGCACATTTATCTTTATTTTGATCGACTTGTAGGTTGGTGACATTTACGGCGGCAATTATACGCAATTCAACCTCTCCGCGAGTACTTTGGCCAGCAGTTTTGGAAAAATGGTACCGAAACCCTGGGTGTAATGTACCTAACTCGTTCCAGGGAACCAAATATGAGCCGAAACACGGACTTCGAGACGAAGATGTCGCGCGCTCCCTCTTGATCATGATCACCACAAACATTGGCCAAGTACGCAACTATCCCCATTCACAACCGTGTTCATGTGTGATACAGGTGGCGTATTTGAGTGCGCTGCGATCGCAAACCCAGCGCATCTACTTTTGCGGCAACTTTTTGCGTCAAAACGAGGTCCACGTTGTAGTAGTAGTTGCTGTGTAGTTATTTAGGGAGTGGGGACTGACGGTTATATTGGTCTAGATTGCATCACGGCAACTTGCATACGCCATCGACTACTGGTCCAAGTCCAAGATGCAAGCTCAATTCTTCCATCACGAAGGCTTCTTTGGGGCACTTGGGGCGCTCTTGACCCATCACAAGGAGCTCCACATCGAGCTGTAATTCAGCACAATTACTCTGTGAAATACCGTGTTCTAACGATTCAGTCTAATAATGTAGTGGCTTGTAACATTTTTTGGTGAAGGTGCACTGCTATTATTAATACTGTACACGTCACCTATTAATATAAACTACTGTACCAACTTTTCATAAACATTACCGTATACTCCGGAGTAGTGTTATATGTATTGCGACAGGTGATCAGCCGACACTCGTTCTCTGTTAATCCACAAATTTGAAGTAAACATGTTCACAAGTAAATACGTAGTATCAGTTATTACAGGAGTCGCAATAGATTAATCCGTCGCAATACATATACACTATACGGTAACCAGAAAAAGCAAGGTGAAATAGGCAATTTTGTATGGAGCGCAAGGTGAACCACCTTGCGAATTCCATAAATAATTCTGAAATTGTATAGTTTCAATTAAATATATCTTCAAGTTTGTACTACGGTAGTATTGATGATTTTTATTTTTCATGTGTGTGTCTCTTTTTGGAATTCGCAAGGCAGGTCACCTTGCGAATTCAAAATTGTCCAATTTTGTCCAATGAGATGCGGTGAAATCACGAAAATCGCTGCGTAGATTCATCACGCCCTGTTGCGATATATTGCTGTGATGGCTGTTGATGCAAGGAGCCTTGAGATAATCGTAGGCTGTGTATGAGAGCAAGATAATGTGATGTGGTATTCAGGACTCGGTCAATTTTAACAGATCTCATTTCACCACGTGCCTACTAACCCAATGAAATTGGTCATCCCACATTCCACCATCCAGCCCGTGTCGGTGCTGTACACCTCCCTGCCGGTGTGATCACGTGGTTGCGCGGGCGGTGGCGCAAGACGTCTTGGTGGCACCCATCGCAAGTGCTGAAGTGGCGGCTTTACCACTTTGCGTTTGCGATGGGTGCTACTGTACCAATACCGCTTGCGCCGCCGCGTTGGCCCACCAGAGCCACCACGACATTGCGACCCACCCGAGTGCACTCATCAGTGCACAATTCTCTGCATCATCACACAAAGCTCTACAAAATTCAAAGTTCAAAATTGTAATATAGCCAATCGTGTGTAAGAAACAAGGTATGATGGACTCTGATTGGATATTAAAAAGGAGCAAGGTGGCTCACCTTGCGAATTCCATTAACAAGTCATTTCTTGCTGCTATTTCGTTTTCATTTCTCAAAATTTTAGCAAATAGAGACAGACGTAGTATTGTGGATTCGATACGAATTTCCAGACCCCCGTCGAATCGACGAATCGAATTCGCTCCATTTTTGAGTTGATTTGATTGGCTCTTGCAGAAAGTATATTCAACCAATCAGAACTCCGGCGTGATTCAATATTGATTCGACAAACCACGCGAAGTTTGGAAGTTTATGGTGAATTCACAATAGGATCGAGAGATATTATTGTGCTTTTCACTCGTTTTGGCTATTCACCCCATAAACCTGGGTGTTTGTTCCATCGACCCCAGTGTTTCCGTACCGTGATTTAGGATCACGTTTCGTTACAGAATGTAATTATAGGGAGGTCATTTACGCAACTCCCTCGCTTTTGCACATTTCAAAAGTGCAAATCGAAATTATATCTCCTATTCTCGGGGCCAAATTGCACAATTCACTGATCATCATGAACAACTTTTGATATTACAAATGACACAAAGCGAGGACAAGCGCCGGAGTTCTACCGTACTGCGATGTACGTATGGTGCCACATCGTAGAAATCCACGCCATCTTCTTGTTCCATCGCGTAGTACATGCTACCTGCATGTACTACGCGATGGAATAACAGCCAAAACATATGCACAGCACAATACGTACTAGTATTAATATTAATAACAGTAATTGTAATTGTAAATCAGAGACGTAACGTTACAATTTCTTCACCACGTTAACAGTAAAGTGTACTTCGAAGTATTAATATTAATAACATGTACTTCAAGTAAATTTTTACCTCGAAATTCGATCGAACTTCGAAGTCCATCAGCCAACCAATCAATTCGTGGCATCCAATCATAGCATTTTCCCAAACCAAGGCAACCAAGACACGATGGCGCAAGGAAGCACGTCGCTGAAGAAGAAGAACGTGAAGAACGCCGCGGCCAAACCGACCAAGAACAACGTCCAGTACCGTCACAAGCTCAACTCGGCCAAGAAGTTCACCAAAGTTGGGAATGCCACGACCGAAGTGCGTCGAGGATGCAACGGGTTCAAGCGCCGTGGGGACGCGTCCGTGACGGGTTTTATCAACCGCAACATTGAAGAGCTCATGGCGACCCGCGTGCTGCAGACGGGGTCGTCGATTGCGCTCAAGGACATCCGCGCTGTCGGCAAAGAGCGTCTCAAGGAAGTGAACAAGAACGCACGGACCAAAAAGCGCAGCCGCGTCGAAGAAAAGTTGGCCGAAGTGGAAAAGGCCATCAAGGACGCGGAAATGGGACCGAATTAGAACCATCCCAGTGACGCGATCGTACCTATAAATTAGTCCACTGCTGTTCAAAATACTGTACCCACTGCTGAAAGTCGTCACTTTTGTCTGCACAAAACTCTCCTCAAGGAATACTGTAGATCCGTATGTAGCTCAGCTATATCTGGATTGATTTGGCGACGTTTGCTTCGTTCGGACAACACAAGCCCCATCAACGTACGAGGCCATCGGATGATACCGGCGCAACGGTATGTACAGGTCCAATCGCAATCCTCATTGAACACATACTACACATGCGGAGACGACACAACTGTGAATTTGAATTGATCGATAAAAGGTCCATTTTGTAATAAAGTTACTTATGGAGTTTTGGACCTCCTCAAGGAGTAAATCCCGCTTGGAATAATTGGATTTGGGTTAAAACTCGTCAAGCAAGGCATGTTTCAGTTATTCTCAGATTGATTGAATTCGGCCGCAAAATGGCGTTTTGGGCCAGAATATTGAACCCGAATAGGGGGTTATTTCTTAAGCATTTCAGGTTCCCACACGGGACGATGTATGCGGGTTTTGCTAATGTTTTGGGGATTTCAGTGTTCTAGCGATTCGATTGGGTGTTTTCCTAAATTTGTCACTTCCATTGGCCATGTGAATGCCCCTTGGTTGGTCTGGATGCCACCCCGTAAAATTATACCAAAAACCATTTTGGCAAGGCTGCAAAAATTTCCCAAAGTCTCATCATATCCATGAAATAAAGGAGAAAAGAAATATCTACTATAATAGTTGTTGTATTGATATTATGGAAAAGTTATTCGATGTCCGATTGACTGTGAAGTCAAGACTTCACATGTCAACGTGAACATAAACCTCAATAAAAAGTTGCACCAAATCGGTCCTTTTTTTTGCCTATAAAACACCCGATTCTCAAGAAAATTATGGCATAAAGTTTTGAAATTTGGAGGCATCCAGTGGAATCTTTCGATTTGGCCATTTTTTGTGGCATCCAGGGAATTTAAGAGCATCTCCAACGGTGTTTTTATTTCTATTTCAATTCGAAGTTACGGATATAGAATAGAAATTCTTGCACTATCCGGAGGGTTTGTTGCTATTTCACGCGAAAATAGAAATTCTGCGAGTCGAAATTTCTAAAAAGTCCGGATAGTGCCAAAATAGCAACCGTAAAAACGAAGTTTGACTTTAACCTATGCTTTAGCAATAGGTTAGAATTTACCGTTGGAGATGCTCTAAGATGCAACGAAGTTCTAATCATATGGAAGCGGCCTTTGTCCAATCAAAAACAGATATTCGATATAAGGATATTAATAGCAGTTCTAATTGGCCATAACACTAATTCTCGTCAATGCACCGAATTTCGAAGCATCTTGTCCAATCATATACTACGTACGTAGTATCAATTTCGTAAATAATTCGAAGCATTATTTGTGTGTAAATTCCGTCGTCGTCTGTACATGGAATCGAGGCAACTCTGCCATCACGTTCTGCTCTGACCTGACTGTACAGTATCCATTAGACGCTTCGCCCGTGGAGATATGCACGTGTCCAATGTCCCTGCCGTCCCAATCGCAGCCATGACGACGATGGGTGTTGGATGGTTCTCCTTTCCAAACATGGACTAGGGAAGAAGCAGCCGTCGTCGTCGGTAGCTTCCTACTGTAACCACAACAGGTTCGTCCACACCCACAAATCGGCTGTGACACGGTAGAACCCGATATGTAATCATCGTGTGGAGTGACAGATGGCGGAACAATTGACGGCGGCGGCAGGGCCCATCACATGAGCATGGATGATGGAGTCAACTTGGTCAACCTGTTGGCATTCACCTTCGCCCTCTTCCATGTCGATGGTGGCATCCTTGAAAGGTGTTGGACCACAAACTAAAAGTGTCAGCACGTCCTCACCCCAAGGCAGTACTTAGAAGCGAGTCGTCGTGGTCAATCAACTTAACCTCCACTCGGTTATAAAAGGATGGTAGGACGTACATTGACGCGTGTGCCACACTAAGTCAACGTCCACGGTGGGCATGACGCATGCGACGCTTGCACCACGAACGGGCAGCTCCAGTGCGTGTAGTTGTTGCACATTGTCCAGTTGCCAAGCCATCGCACACACCAAATCGTATGAGAGACTCATCTTCCCCATGCAAGTACTAGTTTGCCCACCGCGTTTTGAATGGACTGAAACCACAATGCAACCAATCCAGCGGACTTTTTGCCTGGAGCACCTATCGACGGGTCGATAGGTACTGACGGTCGTGATCTGGTAATCCTGTGCTTTGGGAAGCTGGTCAAACAAACGTAGACAAGTGGCCAATTTGAACGTGTCGATGGACAACCGACGGAAACACCCGGTGGAGCTCGCAGTCACATAGTGCAAGTAGGCGCGACAACGGACCACCCTGCCGTGTCATCACATCGACAAGTCATGTCCACACAGTCTCGCTTGGGTAATACAAATGGCTGGTGCACAAGCCATTTTAGCGCCAGACGTTGTAGCAATGGGTTGGCTAATGGCTGTATTGGGTCACTGGAACCGTCTTCACTGCGTCGACATCGATTGTAGCGAGCTACCCAAGAGTGCCTCTACCGGGTAGATAACGTCACCTGCATCCACTTCTACAAGGGGGGAGGCATGAGCTTGGTGTCGCGTCGAAAGGTTCGGGTGACTTAAGCGCGAAAGGCCACGACATACACGTTGCAATGGCGACATGGTCGTGGCAACCTAGTTAACGTGACCAAATCATAGCACACACTGCTTCCTGTGATTTCTCTCCAGGATGCTGCCAAGTATCAGCGATCCCATGACAAGAATATGCAATTGTATGCAAGTGTAACAACACAGTTCACTCGAATCCGATTAGTTGATTGGCACCTTTAGTGAGGCGATGTCTTAGTTGAAGCAGAGACTGGTCATAGCAAATTCCGTAGCGGTGTATGAATTTTAGTTGGCACGTTGCATGCCAGGCAATCTATTATTGAGATGCACATCGTGCTGACCTTCGAGTCGCATCGCAAGCACAAACCCTGTGAGCCCCTCAATGAGGTTTTGAATGTGTGCCATGGATCTGGCTGCCAGCGCACGTTCCAGTGGGAATTTCCAACTCGCAAACAGCCACAGCATGTCGAGCGTGGCGGGGGTGTCGATGGCAGTTTGGATGTTAGCGATCCATCGTTCAATGCCGTCTTTGAAGTCACTTAGAGGTATCTTTGTCCTGCACACCGTCGCATACACGTGGCCTTGGCTTTCCTGGTGCAGTGTCAGCACCTTTATCTACACTTCTGTGGGTACCAGTGCTTTCAGTGCCACGACGGGCGACGTATACATGGCTCGCAACGCTGGCTCAGTGGATGCAAACAAATGGGGATGTCGAATGCCTTGTCGAAACATTCGATCGTACGCATCCACAAGATCGTCATCATCTTCGGTATTATTCCTTGCCAAGGCGTCAGAAGGCGACGGTATGTCCATTAAACCACAGGTCCACTCAGCACTTTGCTACATACACGAGGCATGGATGCAAGTTGTCAATCCAACAAATCAAGTCGTCGTTTTCGTTAGTTCCTTACTTTGTGAAAGCACACCTGGGGTGCCTGGGGCGACCGAAGCCACGACGGAGCAAAGCAGCGGCGACGATTGTTGCCATCGAGTACGTGCAGCACATACGTTTTGACCACTAGGGTGTGGGCATGGTAGACACACACCTGCACCGACTGTTTTAAGCGGATCGCATCTTCCACTCGACGGCGCACCACGTCGCGCTGCCGTTTCACTTCGTCCCCGTCCACTTTGAACCGTATATGATCATTATTCTCTTCTGCTGTTTGTAGCCACACAAGTGCTATGTCTATACACCAGTTGGGAAGTTACACAATGGCAATATGATGGTATGTCGTTCGTACGAGGGTGATCCCCTAGACCTAGCGCGTCTTGCAAGACAGCGTCGCTGAATACCTCGGACGCTTTCAAAGTCAACTGCAACGTCGGGTGCAGGCTGGTCACTTGAAAGTGTTCGATCAAGTCCACTTGACTCGGCTCTTGTTCTAGCCACTACTTCATGTGAGATCCATAGCCATGAGTGGCGGCTACGTACGCTGTAATACCGTCGAAGGTACAACGATGTCCAAGTCTACATATCGTGATCAACTGGAATGCACATGGCTATGAATTGTTTGTACTTGCACGGTGAAGAGGGCACTGGGGGAGCTGTAGTGCAGAGGGAACAAAGGCCAGGATTGTAGTTTCGCTGCCATGGATACAAGACTCCTGGGAACATACGACAAACTGTACGGCGTTCCAAACAACCCGTGAGATTCGACAATGCGATTGCAAGACTCGACGTCGTCGCAGTTGTCCTTGTTGGCGGTACTTCGTAAAACCGCTTGCACCTCTGGGAGCTGTGGTGCCTACATATGCATACACTGAGTACTAAAGTGACTTCGAAAACGAACTTTAGCCGTTAGGGACATGGCATGTCGACTGGCAAATGCTCGAAGGTGCTTAATCAATGAAGGAAACGGATTCCCCGGCATGCCATCGACGAGGATGGACGCGATGGCCGACTCCACGGCCACATCCAGGCGCGTATCGACAATGTACTGCATGTACACTGCTTCACGGATTATCCGTGGGGGGTACGCGAGGGCTCCAACTGCACTTTGCACTTCCTGCTCCACGTCAATCCCGTACACTGTCGTTGTCGATTTCAGAGGCTCTACTATCACGGATGTAATAATAATCTTGGAATCTGGAGCCGGTGGCTTTGGCTTGGATTTGCTGGACTTTAACGAGTCGACTTTCGCAGCCAGTTGGGCCATTTCATTCGCGACGTAGATTGGATGTGAAACTCTGTCGCATGACATGGTCTCCATCATGTCCCTAGGTAGATAGACTTTTTACGAAACAAAGTCGTAGGCATAAGCGTGCTGACCTACCGCGTCACACACTGCGCGACATGGTTCACCAACATTTCGATGTGTTTGCACGCGTCCATGACGATCGAAACGGTTGCAACCTCCGCCATAAACCTCTCAGGCACGTCACACACGCTTGCAACGAGCCGGTCAAGCCTCTGACGGACCCCGAGGAATCGAGAGTGCGTGTTTTGGCCCAGGAAAGTGGTCGCATGGGCGGCAAACTCGGTCAGCCACTCTCTTAGAGGAACCGCGTGGAGGTGCGCGATGGCGGGGTTCGACACATGCAACTGTAGCATCTAAACGTTCCAATCAACAATACGTACAGCTTAAACTCTGCTTTCGTTGTGAGGTATGATGTGCTGGTTTTGGTCGTACCTCGTGCATCAATGCACTGGTCCGAGCTAGTTGAACCAGCTGACCTGGGAGCCCACATGTGACACGACACAGCTGGGGCATCACATCCAAGGACGACTCGTTCACGCAAATGTGATGCACCAACGCATACATCATTTCCAAGTAGTTGCCAGTCGTGTAGTGGTCCAGAACGGACGTGACGAATGGCTTGGTGAACGCGACAGTAGCAGCAGCAGTGTCGTCTCCTTGCAGCACCACGGATATGTACGTCGTCATGGCCACTTCAGTGAAAAACACTCCTTCCAGTAATGGGCGGAGCTGATTGACACTGAACGACCTGGTTGCTACAACACATATAAACTCAGATCCACTGACTTTACTCGTTGCCAGGCATATATACCTACCTATATATATATATATATATATATATAATATATATCGCACTCGACGTACGTTCGTTAGGGGGCTTGAAATGCATCACAAATGTCCGGTGGACTCGCACGTAGGACACGCCTGATCCGGTTTGTCCATCGTCATGACGTGGCGACGATGGTCGTCGTTCCTACCATAGGGCAAAGTGAGCTCTACCACCACCGGGTTTCCAGCTTGTTTGGCTAGTGTACGGAATTTGTCGACGAGTGGCGGAATTCCACGACGTAACATGGGACGCGCGCGGCCACGGCGGTTTTCACGGCGCTGATGAACGCGACTCGACACGACTGGATCGCGTCTAGGGTCCACAGCTTTTCCGTGTGCCTGTCGCTCTTTTTGAACGACGGGATGGTAACCCACACTCCTTGGTTCATGATCTACATACACTTCACAGTCAGATGAAGCACGACAGCGAACAAATCGATGACCGTAGCGGACGTTTGGTTGTCGTATGCGTCTTTGGCGATCAGCTGGGCAAAGACAGTGATGGCGCGCTCCAACTTTTCACCTTCCACGAGGACATGCTAGTCAAATCATGTGTCAAAGCAAGGCATTGATCGCCGACGACAACAAACATACGAACGTACCTGCTCAAGTTGCACCGAGTGAACGTCAGCAAGGTAGCCCTTGCCGTGGAGGACAGCAGGACCCACGAGGCTGGTCATGACAGTGGCCTTGTAGCTGTCGTCGCGTTGCTGCTTGTACCACGTACACCCCAAGCGTTTGGAGAGGTGCATGAGGCTCGGCCCATCGATGCGCTACAAGATAAAGGGACGGTCGTTGAAACCAGCAGAAACAAAAATGTCGTGGTGGTAGGAAAAACGTTACGGAAAGCAAGCGAGCGTGTCCAAATACACCGCCGGCGACAGACCCGACGTTGAGGCTGTTTGGAGGAACGTTGATGCTTTGCACGGCACTGGGGCGGAATTCTTGTGGCTCGGACTGGCCTTCGAGCGAACGAAAGTGCCGTAACAGTTGCGGGTATGGGTTTGGCGATAAACACGTGGATGACATCAACGTCGACCAATACGCCTCGAGGCCTCCCTGGAGTTGAGTGCTCTGGGTTGCATCGCATTAGAGTCAACTATTTGGAGGACCTAGGTACCTACCTACCTCTAAGTAGGTATCGACGATGGCTGACCGTTCGACGGCGGTCGCATGCAGGATGCCTGGTGGTGATAGCATGTACAATTTCGTTTCAAAAGTTGCCTGAAGCGGTTACTTATATCCACGTTGTGTCGTGATGGAGAAATATCATTTGGCTGATGTATGAAGCATATACAGTGTACAGTTGGTTGATACTCCGTACTCCGTAACGCACTTGCG
Source organism: Aphanomyces astaci (assembly GCF_000520075.1). Lineage (NCBI taxonomy): Eukaryota > Oomycota > Saprolegniomycetes > Saprolegniales > Verrucalvaceae > Aphanomyces > Aphanomyces astaci. The sequence continues at coordinate 1,307,979 of NW_009798269.1, read as the reverse complement.
ATCATGTAGAATAATCATGGCTTACAATTTGATGACTACGCAAACGGATGAAATCGTCAGAATCAGGATATATATAACAGCGTGTTGTAGTATAATCTGAGCTCATACTAAGTTCGAGGTATATGAAGGCTTCACTATACAGTTACAACGTTATAACTTTACAGTTTTAGTCACGTACGAAAAGGCTCATTTCCCAACATTCCATCATGGTCGCAGCCATATTTTCTCCGGCAGTCGCCCCTCATAACCACAACCAGCACAGCGGCGAGCTGTACGTACAACAACGTCGGCATGTCCCTCGTGAGGTCTCGTTGTACCCCCCGCAGATCATATCCGACGCCATGCCTCGCCAACACTCGGACTTTTTCAGCAACGTGCCGTACTTTGCCATTGCCACTACTGACTCGCACGGTCGACCGTGGGCCACGCTTGTCACCGGGCCTAGCGACGCCAGACCAGTCTCGACCGTCTCCTCTGACAAGTTGCACGTGCAGAGCCAGCTCCCGACAGACGATCCGTTTGGCGCGTGTGTGACATCGTCCAACTCGACAGCGTTGTGGGCGGGCATCGGGGTGGATTTTTCAAATCGCCGGCGAAACAAAGTGGCTGGGTACGTCGTATCGAGTTCATTCGATAACGGCATGTTGCGTATGGACTTGACCACGAACGACAACATGGGCAACTGCCCCAAGTACATTACTGTGCGCGACCTCGTCTACGCCCCAAAGCCACATCCATCAACGATCTCCAACACATTCCATGACCCAGCGACCAACGACACCGTGGCCCTAACGGACGAAGAAATCGAGCATGTACACCGCGCTAGCACGCTCTTTATCGCGTCCCGCCATATCGATCCGACAGATGCCCGGTCCACCGACATGGGACTCAACCATCGGGGGGGCGCCCCCGGGTTCGCCCGCGTGGGGGAAGCCGGCACCACGATCAACCTGCCCGATTTCTCAGGCAACCGATTCTACCAATCCCTGGGGAATATCCAAACGGATCACGTCGCGGGGCTTGTGGTGCCTTGTTTTGTCACCGGAGACCTGCTGTACTTGACCGGGCATGCTGAAAACTTGTTTGACGACGACGCCACGCGTCTCATGCCGCGCGTGACGCTCTTGACACGCATTGTCGTGACTGCCAAAGTGTTCATTAAGGCGGCGCTGCCGTTCGATCTGCGCGGGGGCGTCGAGAGCCTGTCGCCATACAACCCCCCCCTTCGATACCTCGCGTCTGAGCTGGCCGCCCAGGGCAAAACTCTGGGGGGACAAGGGCTAAACGTCGCCACGCTCGCCCAAGTGACGCGTGTCACAAGCAACATTGCCGCGTTCACGTTTGACTTGGCCGCGCCCGTGACGTTTGTCCCAGGCGGGTTTGCCGTGTTTGATTTCTCCCAGTTCTTCGACAAGCCGTACATGCACATGCACAACGCCAACCCGAAACTTGTCAACGACGACTTTGTTCGCACGTGGACGATTTCGTCGTCCCCGCCGTATTCGCTTGAAAAGGGGGAGTTTGCCCCCACCAGCCGCATCACGTGTACAATCAAGCACGTTCCGGGGGGAACCGTGAGCTCGTTCCTGCACACGATGGTGTCCCGGGGCTTCCAAGTGCCGTTGCTGGGGACTGGCGGGGAATTTTCCCCGTTTTCAAGCCCCCCGCTGCACTCGTTGCCGGCCAAAATGCTCTGGGTGGCGGCGGGGGTGGGTGTAACTCCGTTTTTGGCGTTTGCAGAAGCGGTGGCAGCGTCCAAGGCCTCCGTGGACGTGACCGTGTTCTTGTCAGGGCGAGGCGACGAAGGGCTCGGACTCGTCCAAGCCCTGCGACGTACGGGGATGTCTAAAGTTATCCTGTTTGACTCCACCGCCAAGGCGAGTACGTCGAACGCTGTGGCCCGGCGGTTGCAACTGCATGATTTCAAGGGCGTCGTCGACCTTCCCCACAGACACGCGTACGTCTGCGGACCAAGCGACTTCATGCAGACGGCCACAACGTGGTTGAATCAAGCCGGCGCCCCCAGCGTCCACAAGGAGTCGTTTGCTTTCTAACTACCCTAGAAAATCTATATACACGAATATTAGTATTATTTTTCATGTTAGCGCCTCAGATTTGGTCAAGCAGGTCGTTTTGAATACAAGTGTCGTTGTTTGCGTATTAAAAGCCTCATCATCACGGACGCGGATAGGAAAGTGAACGTGGTCAAGGGACGCAAGGAAGTAGCACCGGGGACAGCGTCGCCTTGCCAGCTGCATCCACCACTTCAATCGCATACTCCGTCAACGCACGCGGGTGCACCTTGGACTTCAAGTATGTTGTTGAAAGGCGCCACGATCGAGGCAGCAAGGCGGCATCGCCTCGTGTTGGCACCTCCACGACGTGGTCGGCCAGCGGGTCGCCGTTGTTGAACTGACTCAGCACGACAAACGCCAGTCCAGCCTCTGACGAAGCGTGGAAGCTCACGGCTGTTCCATCGTCGACGGCAGCTTCTCCGTTTTCGACCAGCGGCACTTCGGCGACGCGGCAGCGTTCCTCCGACTCGAACGTGTGCTCCAACGCCCCGTCCGGCAATACCGCAACGCTCGAAAACGCAAAGTTAGGTGGGGCCACCACCACATCGTACGTTCCATTGACGCTGCCGTACCACGCGCTTGATCGTGTCTGCGTGTGAAAACAAACCCCCACGACACGGTTGTCATCCTGGCGTGTGAGTTCGACTTGGACGAGGGCTTCGCCTGGCTGGAGGGGAAACACGTGGTTGAAAGTTGTGGCGTCTTCGGCTAAGTTGGACGTGGCCAGCAGCCCTGGCGCGTGCGGACTCTGTCGAATCCAGATAATGTGGATGCCTGCATTGCCGTTGACGGACGGGAACGGTGTCGCATGTGGCACCGGCTCCGGACGCGGCAACTGACGCGGCACAGGTTCAAAGTACGTACCCAGCGTTCCCAAATATTGCGGACCGTGGGACCCGTAAAACCCACTAATATGGGCTTCGGGGGCACACATGAACGAATGTTCGTTGCCGTCAAAGCCGCCATACCATGGACTCATGCGCACGTTTGTGTGGAAGCGCAGCCCGTGGATCCACCCGCTCGATCGCACGTCCACTTGGATGATCACTTCGTGCGCGGCCAACACGAACGCCAGCTCGTTCGGGCCAGCGTAGTACCCGCTGTGAAACGCGTCGCTGTACTCTTTCCGCGACAGAACTCGAAAGCTCATGATCGCTTCGTCCGCGCACACGAGCAAGATGGCGCCCATCGACGTGATATGTTTGGTCGTGAAAGCCTCTTGGTCGCCGTCGGCTCCGGCACCCGTAGCGGCGTACGCGCCAGAGGTGGCCGGCGATGCGGCGGCGGTGGTCGCCGTCGTTTCCGAGCTGAAGAAGCTTCCGATTTGATCGAAAATGGACGTCGATGGCGGTGACGGAATAATCGCGGCGGCGACTGGCGGTGGCGTCAGGTGAGTCGGGCTGGACAGGTACTGGCGGGGCACGGGCGCCACGTACGCCCCGACGCTGCCCACGTTGTCCTTTCCCGTCGTGCCAAAGAGCGAATACAAGGCATGATTGGGAGGCGCCTTCAACACGTGCAACTGTCCCCCTTTGCCGCCGTAAAAGCGCGAGACTCGAAAGTTGGTGTGGAATCGGATAGCGTCGACCCACGCCTTGGCCCGGACGTCCACTTGCACGATGAACTCCCCGTCCATGAGAATGAACAGGTCTTGGCTGCCACTTGCGGCCAATCCGCAGAAAAGCAGGTCGTTCAGACCGGCGTTGGTCAGAATCTCAATCGCCGACACGCCAGATGGACCCGTCGACGTGATCAAGAACGCCGCCACGTCCTTCGAGTCGGTGCCAAACGCGACTTGGGGGCCCGCGCCACATCCCACCGGCCCCACGACGGATGCCGCCCCCCAGGCCACGGCCGGGACGTCGTCGTGGCTTGCTTCGTCTATGGAGGTTCTCACGGCCAGCCAAGGGGACTGCCGCAGCTTCAACGCACTCGCCCGATGCCAGTGCGCGCCGTCGGGCGTCACCACGTCCTGCACGCTGTCGTAGTTTAAAAATAATTTGCCGTCGGGAAACGCATTTGAAAACGCGGCGACGGACGCTCCCGCCGACGACGGCCGGGGCTGGACGACGCAAAACAGGCGATTCAAGTCGTCAAACCCGCGCGCCATGATTCCGTGCGTCGAGTGGTTCAGGCCAAGGGTATGCCCCAGCTCATGCAACACCGCGCCGAGTCCAGTAGCGTAATTCGCCGCGTACGTCCCCCGGCCAGCGCTGTCGTCCCACAAGATCGCCGGATCAATCCGCGTCGTGTCCAGAAAGCTCTGCATGACGTTGCCAACATGAGACGCCCACGTGTGCAAGCCGCAAGTTCCAAACACACCCACGACTCCACCGCCGAGCGCGGTGTGGCCTTTCGGTGCCGTCAAAGCTGCGTCGTACGTGGACGACCCCAGCAGCACGATGTGCTTGCCCAGATTGTCGTTCGAGATGAATCCTTGGGCTCTCAAGTCCTCTTCGATACGGCCGATCAAGTCGTGCTCAGGAATCGACCTCGCCACGTCGTCCGTGAACGAAGACTCAACCACGTGGACGACGGGCTGCCCGTTGTCGTCAACTTCGAGGGAAAACGTATCGGTGTGAGGAGACCCCAGGAGCGCGGCCATCGCGGTTTGAAGTAGCGCCGCGTTGAATTGGATCTTCTTAATCGCCGCTGCCTCGCTGTTGTCGACACCTGGAGGAGCGTCGAATGTCCCAGCAGACCCATGGCCTTTCTGGTAGTACACATGCACGCGATGGGGTCGCGTCGATGGCGCGTATTCCACGGACACGATCTCGTATGTCTCAGCAATGTTCAAGCAAATCTCATGGCGGCCGTAGTTGGGTAGGGGAATGAGGGCTTTGAACAACCCGGCATGACTCACTGGCCAGGATGTGGCCGAGTCGTTCACATGCACTTCGGCCAGCACGTTGTCCGGCAACTCCCAGTCACAGGTGAACTTTCCTTCGAGGAGAAGCAGGGGATGCCGGACGACATGGCCCTCGGTGACATTTAGCAGCTCAATGCGGGCTTCAGCCATCGTGCTTGCTCAATCGCTGAACTCTCCCGATCTTTTTCTCGCTTATATTCTTCAACGCAGGATGGAGCTACAATACATCCGGATAACTGGCCGTTGGCTCGGTGTCCGGAAACTAACCAACTGAATAGCAGTACTACGTAGTAGTTATATCGAAGTACTACATATTCATAGTAATCGGAAAATACAACCTAGTAGTACTAGTAGTACTATATCCGGATGTTTTAATCGGACGACGACATTATGGTACTGCCGCATCATTTCTAGTTGATTTTCAAGATATGGCCGAGTACAATCAACCTGTGGTGGTCGACAACGGCAGCGGCGTGCTGAAGGCTGGCTTTGCGGGCGGCGAACTTCCTCAAGTGGTCTTCCCTTCCTATGTTGGTACCACGAAGCATCTGCGCATGATGGCTGGTGGGGCGTACGAAAGCGGGGACACGTTCGTGGGCAGTCGAGTGCAGCAACACCGCGGGTTGTTCTCCATCAAGTATGCAATGGAGCACGGCATTGTCACAGACTGGGACCGCATGCAGCGAATATGGGAACACATGTACTCAAAGGACATGCTCAACATCACGAGCGACGAGCATCCGGTGCTTCTCACGGAAGCGCCGCTCAACCCGGCGGCGAACCGCGTGAAAGCGGCCGAGGTGTTCTTCGAGAGCTTCAACGCTCCCGCGTTCTTTGTTTCTCCCCAGGCGGTGTTGTCCTTGTACGCGTCTGGACGAACCACGGGTGTAGTTCTGGACGTCGGTGACGGCGTATCCCACGTCGTGCCGGTCTACGAGAGCTTTACCCTACCGCACGCGATCACACGAATGGACGTGGCCGGCCGCGACGTGACCAACTACCTCCAGTTGCTGTGTCGTCGGGCAGGGTACAACTTTCAGACATCGGCCGAGCTGGAAGTGGTCAAGGAGATCAAGGAGAAACTATGCTACGTGGCGTTCAATCCGACGAAAGAAGAGCAGCTGGCGTCGCATCATTCCATCTCGGACGCGACCTCTGGCAACCCGAGTCATGCCAGTTCCGAATACCGACTTCCAGATGGCAACATCCTCCAAGTACGTACATGTGTCCTCTTGTATACACCCGTCCATCCACGCGGACATTCCTCTTGTCAACAACGACGACGGCATCCTGCTAGTCCCTTCCTAACCCTTCCCTTGTTGTTTAGCTCGGCCCAGAGAAGTTTCGCGCGCCTGAAATCTTGTTTCGGCCCGACCTCATTGGATCGGAACACACTGGTATACTTACTACTAGTATCATCGTAGCAGCGATGCATCATGTTTCACACAACTCAAATGTCGTTGATAACGTCATTCCATTAGGTGTACAGGATTGCCTCGTACAGGCCATTCTCCGCGCCGACTTGGACCTGCGCAGGACGCTGTTCTCGCAGATCATCCTCAGCGGCGGGTCGACGTTGTTCCCTGGGTTTGGCGACCGTCTCCTGAGCGAAGTCCGGAAGAAGGCCCCCAAGGACATCAAGATCCGCATCTCGGCGCCGCCCGCGCGGCAGTACTCGACCTGGATCGGCGGCTCCATCCTCGCGTCCTTGGCCACATTCAAGACCATGTGGATCACCAAGGCCGAGTACGAAGAGCATGGCGCGTCCATCGTGCATCGCAAAACCATCTAATCACTTGTCTTCTACAACAAATACCCATCATCACCAAACTTACTGCCTGTCGAGGACACACTATCTAGTTTTGATGGGTACTGGCGACTGACTACATATGTATTGCACCATCACTACGCTTCTTGTTCTACCGGTAGTAGATGCACACAAAGTGTGTGTCCAATATGAATGCTCCATACATATCTATATTAATTAGGTGTAGCCGGTTTATCTACCACGATTTCGCCGTATCGAGTTATACTCAAATTGTCGATATATATTGGGAATTTACTATAAACTTGCAAACTTCGCCTGGTTTGTCTAATCAATACGAACTGGTATTGAATATCACGCCGGAGTTCTGATTGGTTGAATATACTTATCCTTTCTGTAAGAGCCAATAAAATCCTCTCAAAATTGGATGAGCAGCCAATAGCGTCGATTCATGACTATTCGATTCGACGACTACGTCTGGAAGTTCGTATCGAATCCACAATACCATTAGTACTACTCTGGAGTACCTACTAACTACGTAGTAGTATTGTCCTTTTACCCAAACTTTACTTTATGCTGATTCACCAAATCTATCGATTGATTCTTTGTACTACTCAAGTCACTTTTTATTGGTCATTATACTCCAATTATTTCGTACTAGCCAATCAAAGTAGGTGAAGAAAATAGAAATGGCCAATCCGAACCCATTGTAATGAAATTGAGTTGTATCCATTTCGTCACCATTTCCTGACATTTTCGGGGGTACAGACAGATCCATGAGGTATTCTAACACATACAGGCGGTAGTGCATTTAGTGCCGAATAGTACCAAGGAATGCTGCCACTATTAATAGTTACTTGGACGGTTTACTAGTACTACTAGAACTCGCCCCCCCCAACGTTTGCTTGAGGGACTCTTGCATGCGCTGCCAAAACGATGGACGCCGCCGGGGTAGGGTCTTCGGGTGCTGCTGTTTGGCAGGAAGATGGGGACTCGACGCGGCACTGCCCATGAGACTCGCCCGTCGACCGTCGCCGGGGGAGTTGGACCAGCTCCGCGGGGTAAAGCACGTGAAATCATCCCATAGCTTTTCCTTGTACAGTTGCCGCTTCTACATAAAAATCAAATATGTGACACCGTCACACCCACTCTTACCTCTTCAAACTTGTCGTACACGACCGATGCCGGCAGGTCCAGGTACTTGGACAAGCCCAACTGCAAACTGCACCACCATTGTTGGACCATTCAGTCATATCCCTTTTTATGCGATACAGGGTCATATACTACATACCTTCGCTCGACGGGTGGCACAGACATTATGTGCCTCGGTGTGTCACTCAGCATGGACATCCCATAGTCCGACTACAGTAGCATATCATCCCCACAGTCATATCTCGTCAGATGCGTTGCATGACGATCCGAATGATATCTACCTGTGGCGTCGTGGTTGTCGTGTAGTTCTGAATGTTCTGATAAATATGACTGTACACGGCATCGCTAATGTCTTCGAGCTCGGTCCGTCGTGGCTCGCAGATTGTGTCAACAAACTGCTTCCACTAGACCATATATATATTATATATATATATATATTATATATATACATATTATATATATACATATTATATATATACATATTATATATATATATTATATATATACATATTATATATATATTATATATATATACATATTATATATATACATAATATATATATATATATTATATATTATATATATATATATATATATTATATATATACATATTATATATATATCAATCTATCACACCCCTTCTCCTCCTCCTCATACAGTATGCCCCCATTCACGTATATTGTCAAGTCGATTTGAAATTGGAGTGTTTGGGTACTGCTCCATCGAAGGAGCAGACAATCGATGATCGGCCAATCAAAACCCAGAACAAGAATCAAGTAGCCAATCAAATTATCCACTCGTCGACCAATTCAACACATCGAGTTAGTGTGTGAATGAAATTAGTGTGACACTGGACCATTTTTACATACAAAAGGCAGTACAAAGAATCGATCATCCATAGATTTGCAAAGAATTAAAAGTCAACCACATATTGGGTAAAAGACAATACCAGCTTGAGCGTCGTTTCGGGTGGATTTTGAACGAGGAATGGGTGGCGTAGCAGCTGCTCTGCTGTCCACCGGTCTTCAGGCTCTATCGCCAAGCACTACAACCCACCCAACAAGGATCCATTTTAAAAAATATATATATATTTAAATATATCCACTCACCTTGTCCATGAAATCCCGGCACGCATCGGAAAACACGGGGGGCAGCTTCAAGTACCCTTCGTTGGCCACCTGCAACCATATCGCATGTTGTGTATCTCACTCCATTCAAATGTCGTCCATATTGCCCACATATATAATATATGTCCATATTGCCCACATGTATATAATATATATATGCCCATACCGAGTCCACCAACCCAAAAAACCCGTCGTGGGTGGGCAACGGGTACCGCCCGAGCGCCACCGAGACCAACACGAGGCCAAAGGACCAAATGTCCGCTGTAACAAACTTGTAAGAGTCACATGTATGGATGAATGGATGGGTCGTACAAGGATACGCATAGTCGCCGCCGCCGATGCGCTCGGGCGCCATATATAGCAACGTTCCGACAAACGTCTTGGTCTGCGTCGCGTTGTCATTGAGCGTCCGGGCGAGCCCAAAGTCGGAAATTTTGATGTCCCCTTGGTGGTTTAGGAGCAGATTGTGCGGCTTGATGTCTCGATGCACCATGCGGTTGCCATGGATGTGCTGGAGGCCGCGGAGGACGCTGGCGGCGATGCGCGCGACGAGGGGCTCGGCGATGCCGCCACACTTGAGCACCACGTCCTGCAGCGACCCCACCCCCATGTACTCCATCACGAGTGAGATGCAGTTCTTTTGCTTGTCCACATATGCGTCGTAAAAGCTCACAATGTACGGGCTCGGTCTAACGTATCAACCATCCATCAGTATTAGCATCATATCGTCAGCATGACAAGAAATGGTAGATAAGACAGCACAAAACATGGTGATATATTGTCAAAATCATGCGATAACATGTATATATATATACTATCGCATATATATATATAGTATCGCACATATATATATATATAGTATCGCATATATATATATAGTATCGCATATATATATATATGGGGGCAGGGCGTACGTACAATCGAATTGCAGTCGACGACCGGTTGTTCTTGTCGTCCAGGGGCACCAGGTTGGCGTAGAGCGCGTGGAGTTCGCGCACCATTTGTCGTCGCTGGCTTTTTCCATACACTGGAATTTCCTACCCAATAAATAAATATATATATACATCAAATAATATCCCCATACAAACACAAATATCGTCCTACTGTCTATGCAAGAAGACAACACCACAGAATGATATAAAGTCATCACACGAGAGTCCCAACTTCATCAGAATGTATGTACAGAGACATGGGGGGACATTGTACTTTGATGGCCACGACTTTCAAAGTGGGCAAATGCACCGCCTTGTACACGACCCCCGACGCCCCCCGCCCGACTTCGCGCACCTGCACGACATTCTCCTGCAGGTGCAAGCAGGACGAGTCGGGCGACGCGATGCCCGCCTCCGACACGAGCACGTTCTGCGTCGTGAACCGCCCATGGTTGGGTGAGTATGAGCTGCCGTTGCTGAATCGGCCCAATTCGCCTCCGTCTAATCAACACACACAAGGTAACGTACAAGGTTGTTAAGCCACATTGAAGAAGGTAGTTGACAAGAACAACAATACCATGGGGGGAGCTCGGGTCGTTGTCCGAGCCCGAATGATTGCTCAAGCGGAAAGCCAGCATGGCTTTTTGCATGCCGCTGACGGGGCCCGTGTCGGTGGGATCCATGGCGTCGCGGGACGCGAGTAGCCGATTCGCGGCGCGGTTGGCGCGGTTCTCGGCTTGTTGGGGCGTCGGCATGTCGTCGAGCTGTAGACGGAGGCTAAAGCGCTTCTTGGGCGTCGAAGCGGGCGCCTGTGGAAGCGGAGACGGCGTGTGGGGACTTGCGGTGGCGACGCTGCTGGACGTGGGGGTCGAAGAGGACATGATCGTCAAGCCATTGCCGCCAACAGAACCTTCCTTCCGCAACGACGAAGAAGAAGTACCAAGGGTCGAAACAGGATTCGCGGCCGCGGTATGCGACGGTAAGAGAAGGTTTGACGGAGCGACTTCGCGGCCATCCTTGGACATGACGCCGGTGTCCAAACTCAGCTCAATGCGCATGGCTTCGATGGCATCGTCTAGGTGTTTCTCAAGAAGATGAAGGTTCTCTGTCGGAGGAGGAATCGGGGGTGTCGTTGCAAGCACTTGTGGTTCTGTCGTCGAGGGTGGTGGTGACTTCACCGAAGGACAAACCCAACTGCGCACTTCGGCCAAACGAAGGGACCGGACGTCGACGTCGGGAAAGATTGATGGAGGGTCGGGTTTGCGTTCCATCTACACGTGTACGTGAAGGCAGACCCTTCTCGTCATATCAAGTATCACCTGCAGTTGGATGTTGGGCAGTGACATCGCCCTCTGCAATTGTCTGCGTTGCTGCTTTCGTCGCGAAGGCGCCGCGGCTATCGCCACTTGTCCTCCCTCTGCCGTCTTCGAATAGCTGTCATCGTTCATGCTCTCAAATCGATTGCGCTTGCGGTAGTCCATCCGAGTACTTGCCGACGTCGTCGAGTGCTGTCTGTGGTTGATGCTTTCGTCCTAGTACCGCCAATGTTGGAAAAACAGCAGTCGTTTTTTGCTCGAGGTAATAATTTTATTGCGCAATTTTTCGTCAAGTATACAAAAAACAAGATGTTGCGAATATTTTAGTGAGAAACCGCCCCCAACATGATTCGCAGAATCCGCCCTTTCCATTGGCTAGGTGCATTCTTGTATCGTTTCTGGGATCCTACGTACATGGGATTCCACGCTCAAGCCGACGCTACATGTATGTAGGCGCCTTTGTCCAGGAGGTATATGCCAGTGGTGCGTACGTACATAGGTAGCTTGGGCTTGTTCTCGGAATCTAACGTTGAGTCCAATCGCGCTGACAGTACTTCGGACAGCGCGATGGACTCCTCACTGTCAACATGGAATTCCGACATCGAACGGTCTTGTGTGCTTTTGACTTCCGACGCTTGGGTAGCGATGAACATGTATATGCTTGTTGTCTGCATGAATAAGTACTTTACAGAATTCTCGTCCCATCGGCAAATGGTGACTGCGCAATGTCGTTACCTTCCTCTCCATCAAGGTTGTGGATCGCCATGGAACTCGAACATCGTTCATGGCTTATTAATATATTGGAGATTCGGTGTGAATTTCAGGTACTGTACGAGCACCAAACTATCCCATTGGTCAATCCGACGTTACTTGTCGCTGATTGGCTATGATTATGGATATTAGCCAATCAGATAACACTGCTTGGTTTGTACGAACCATGGAATATTGGGAAATTTAAAGAAATCGACAATATATATTATATAACGTTATTATGTACAATATATGGACCAGCTACGATTCCATGAACAAGGACGGGTACAGTACGCGGAACGTCCTTGCAATGATGTAACGGCACAGATGGACTGCTGCCTTTTTCCCTTGAGAGGAAGCCTCCCATGCATGGAGCGATCGCTCGGGCGTAGTCGATGGGATGGTTTCCACGGCCAAGAAGAGCAATGACCTTGTGGGAGGTTCGACAGAGGCAATCGATCCTGATGCTTCTACAGTTTCTGTGAGGACTTCTGTGTCGTTGGTGGAGCTGGATACGTCGTCTTCGGTGGAAGGGTCACCTTGGACGTCGTGGATGCGTTCACTGACAGCGTCGACATGATGGACAGCCACTTGAAGCAATTCGTTCGAGTTGTTAGGGATGTCCACAGTTTCGGCTTCTGATGGATCGTGACGAGGGGAGGCAGCTGATCGCGAGGACGCCACTGGGGACAACGGTTCTACAATATGTTGCACCGAGAGGTCGGACAACGATTCGCGCTGGTTGTCGTCGTCCAATTCTGTAGTTGTCGTGGATGAAATGCTCTGTTTGGACACTCGTTTCTCGGGCACGTCGACTGTCGTTTGAGGCTGGGAAGTGTCCTTGGTGTCGACTAACGTCGCGTGGAATTCGTGTTTCGGCACTTCCATCAGCTCAAAGAAAGCAATCTGCGCGGCCATGGACAGAGATTGGAACAGCGGAAGCAACTGCGACACAAACTTGTTGAGCTCCTTCTGTCGGTGGTTGGGCGACTGGTTTGAGAACAAGTCCTTGTTGGGGAATGGGAGCTTGCCCACGACATTTCGGTCGGTCTTCATCAACTACGCACAGCACTGAATCATGAGTGCTAGAACCTTACACGTCGCACGCATATCAACGTACGGCATGATGGAATTCATGAAACTTGCTGTATCGAATGTCGACCGTCCACGTCTTATGCCCGTCGTCGACCTCGGCCACGTAAATGGTTGCCTTCTTGCCCTTTTCGACTGTGTTGACGAACTTGATGACATGGACACTTTGTACGAGCATGATGATGATTCGTGGAGGCGGCGAGTATCACAGCGAGAATACTACAATGGTCATGCATGAGTTCATTGACGTTGTGTGGTCTGCGACGTTGTACCTGCAATGGAAAATGGCGCCACCGACTCGAAGTGGATTTTTATTGGATTAGGCTTTCCTACACTTGATTTTTGTATCAGGATGCGTCGTCCAGACATTAAAATACGCTGACCCTTCGACAAGTGGCGATCTTTTGTCGCCAAACCCAAGTACAGGACGGTTGCCAAAGTATACTTTAAATCAGATTGAAAATTTAGTCAAACAGTTCTAATCGTACTCAGCAACTCACAATTTGTTTGCTCCACGACCAGAAAGCAATGAACAATGCATCAGATGGTTATTAGTGTCGTTTATGTAATCGTCGCTCCTCCTGCAGCGAACAAAAGCATGTGCCACTGTGTGGTGTTCGAGAATGTACTGTTTGGTACGAATAAGTACAAGTACATTCTTTAGAAAAGGAAGTGAACGTACGTACACTGTACATTGTACGTACGTTGTACTTGGTTGTGAGGTCAGTTGTGCATGGCTTTGTGGTGATGGAGACATGCACGTGATGTCAATGGATGTCTGTCTCCATTGGTTATTGAGTTTGGATTATCATTTTAAGACATTCCTCCGCGAGGGCCGACATTAGAATCACATGTTATGGAAACGCTGGTTGGTGAAGGCACGATTGATAAGTGGCCAACTGCAGTAAGCAGCTTAACGTTATGAACCTCGTTCAGCGCAATTGAAGAAGAATTCAGTGGCACGACGAGACGGGTGAACAATCAACACTAGAAAAAATGAGTGCAGTATGGCTACAGTACTGAACAATCCTTTGGATACTAGTTTACTTATACTGTTAAGTACTTCGAAGTACCTACAGTACAGTACTTCAGTTGGGCAAGCGTATATACGAAATCTGATTGCGTTTTACGGCCGTTTTATACTGTTGTACAGGTTTGCATAAATAATTACAGTTAAAACCTATACTGTACTACTGTACAGTACAACAGGATATGGCTACTTTAATAGTTACTACTGTTTTGCCTAGTAGTACTAGTAATTTACTGGTTACGTGAAATGGTTTCACGCTCTCCCGTGTTTGGCGATGATGGAGCCGAAGCAAGGTGCGGAGAATCGAACGATCTTTCAGGAAGATGGCATTTGCAAGAAGGCGGAAGGGGACATGTGGGCGAGACAAGGCAAGTTTGACAAGGCCATCATGTGCTATAACAAAGCTTGCTTTGTTAATCCCGACGACTGCACATTGTACTCTGCCCGGGGCAACGCGTACACTAAACTGTGTGACTTCAAGGTACATACCACCTTCTTCCTAATCCCAGTCTGTCTAAACAGTCGCTTAGTCTGCCATTTCCAACTACAAGAAACTTCTGTCCATGCAGAGCAATCCCCCGCAAGCCATCAAAGAAGAGATCGCCGAAGTGTTCAATGCGCAAGTATGGTTTATCTTGTTCCTTTACATTGCAATGCCATTCACGCTTGACGGCTGCAGGGGTATTCGTACTTGATTGAGAAGGAGTACACGACCGCGATTGTGTACCTCACGGACGCCGTAGCATTGGACGCTCTGCAGGCCAACTACTGGTTGCATCGGTACTACACTTTCCCATGACAACATGCACGGCATGACTGGAGCATGTAGATGCTTGGCGTATATTGGGCTCGAGAATTGGACCAAGGCCCTTAAGGACATTGATCACGCCATTTGCATTGACGCAAACGACGCCGACATCCTCGTGTTGCGGGCGAAATTGAACTGGAAACTCAAATTGATCGACAAGGGCAACAACGACATTGCCCGGGCCTTCAAACTCAACCCAAACCACCCCGAGGTAGGCCCACAATGTCACTTGTGTCAAATGTCCTCACCATCGTGGTTAGGTGTTGGACTTTGAAAAGAAAATGTGGTACCAGTCGCAGCACTTGCACGATTTAGCATGCCGGCACATCATGAACCGCGAGTTCGCCAAGAGCTTGGATTGTTTGAATTCGTGCATTGAATTCAACGCGGACGACGTTAAAATCCTCGTCCTCCGGGCGTCGGTGCACCGGGAACTGGTTCTCCATGTCTCTAGGGTGGGTTCAATGCTGACGTGACGAGTAGGGCGACTACGACGCCGCTATGGCCGACGTCGAGCGCGCGTCGCAGGCGTGTTTCCGAAAGCAACGACAAAGCGATCATCCCCACACGAGTGATCCAGACGAGCTGGACGAACACGTGCAGGAGTTATTCGACTCGCAAAGCAGTGCATTTGGGCCGCCGATTTCTCACATTGGCGAGCATCCGGAAATCACCCGCCAGCGGAATTTGATTTTGAACGGTATCCTTATATCATCCCTGCATCCTGAATCCATATCGAGGATACGTACGACTGGAATAGATATCGCCGTGGCTGAGATCCAAAGAGGCCATTTCGACGCCGCCCTCAATGCCATGAACATGGTACAGTCGCTAGAAAATATTACTAAAGAACTTGTTGGGTTTGAGTACCAAATCTGACATGTATATAAAGTGACTCGATTTGATACAAATCGCGCCAACCAAACCGATCCACAATCGATCTGATTGGTTGAATATCATTTAGAAGATTTTGATTGGTTAATAATTTTTAGCTCAACTGAGGAAGCCAATCAAATCGATTTAAATTCCAACGAGAAACCACAACACGACATTTCACTCGAAAGCACAATACGTTGACGACTTTGTTTTCTGACCGAAAAACGTTTCAACTGCAACAGTCCATCTATTTTTCTTACCAACACGATACGTATTCTATCAATAGTTCTAAATTTGATCATGGCATCCAGAGGTCACATCAAAATATTTTGAATATATTTTCTCACTTCCCATTTGAAAACGAATATTATTTGACATCAAATTTTCTGTGGCATGTGGTTTTGGGAAATTCATGCGAATATTCGCTCTTTTTTGCGAAAGTCGTGCTATTATCAATACATTTATTTTACTGCTGCGACCAGGCGATTGCGTCCGAGGTCGCGACCGCATCTCGCTTTGACGGCCGGGCGATCGACTATCGTTTTTACGTCAACCGCGGCGACTGCTACCGCGCCTTGTCCAAGAACCAAGCGGTACGATACTACTAATATATGGAATTGGCTATTTTTTTTCTTCTTTTATACAGTGATTAATGTTTGCATGGAAATGGAAATAGCAAGAATATACATATAGAGAGATGGCTTCAAAGGTGGTGGTGGTTGCAGGCGTTGGCAGACTACAACAGTGCGTTGGAGGTACAGCCGATGGACGCGGACATTCATACGCGGGTGGCCGTGATTCGCTACCATTTCGGCCTTGAGCAGTTTAATCGCGGCGCATTTGACAAGGCCGAAGTCGAGTTTAGCCTTGCCCTGCGACACAACGCAAGTGTTTACCACTATTACGTGCGACGCGGCGACTGCTACCGATACCTGGAAGTATGTACTTATCCAGAGAAGAGAAGAGGTTCAGTTTAACCTTTACAATGGTAGCAAAATGACTTGGCATTTCAAGATTACAAGCAAGCCCAACTACTAAACCCCGTCGACCCTGATGTCAAGGTACGTACTATTGTCCGTTTCGCTGAAATTTGGAGACTTGCGAGTAGGTTCGAGAATCGAGTTGACTGTATATGATTTTACAGTTATTAATAAGCTTCTTCACAATTATTGCCTAGGCCAAGTTACACTATTGATGATTGGTTGAAATTTCTCGTTACTGCACTTTTGATTGGCTAGGGCATTCTAAACTACATTTGACAGTTTCATTCGACAAGCAAGTTGGAACGGATTTGACAACAATGTATTTATATTACTAGTATGCAAGATCATCACTCTATATGAGCGTATTGTAGGCCAAACTTCGGCAGTACCAACCCAACGTCCCGTCCACGTGGCACACCCCCCCAACGCCAACCATTCAATCATCATCATCGAATATGCCGCCGACTAGTGTCCGCGCAAGAGTGTATCTAGACAAGAGCTTGAAGAAAGCAGAGCGAGCAAGGCGGGCGGCGGCGCACGCGCAGAAAGCGTACACAGCGCTGCAACAAGGACTGCCAGACTTGACTTCTCCAACGAGGAGGCGGTTCCCAGGGTGATCGGCAACAACAGTCCATATACCACGAATACTGATCGAAGTACACTTTGAATATTGTTCATTCGATTCAAATTGGAGTGTTTGGGTGCTCAATCGAATGAGCAGCACCAAATCGGCAGACAATCGAAAATCGACCAATCAAATCACAAAACATGAATCAACTAGCCAATCAAATCCACTCTTCGAATAATTCAACATCGAATTAGTGTGTGATTGAAATTCGTGTGATACAGGACGGGATGTTTACATGTAAAAGTCAGTACAAAGAATCGATCGATAGATTTGGCAAAGAATCCGCACAAAAGTAGTCCAAATATTGGGTAAAAGGACAATACTACGGTAGTACTATACTACTGCTCCAACTGTGCAATATAGTACTACGTAGTACTTATTAATACTACCTTGCCGTAATATTGTGCCAAGTTGGACTCATTTCATCCCATTTAAGCTTGTACAAACTATACGATACAAATATTAGTATATACATGGTTTTGCTCAATGCGGACGAATCAAAAGTTTGGATTGGTAGATATTCGGCACGAACGTGATTTGATTGGCTTAGACAGTTCTTTAATCGTCATCCGATTCTGCTCACATAGCTTTCGTCCACCTCGTACGAGTAGGATGAACGCCCAACTCCATTTCCTATGCCAACATGCCTGCGAATTCATATATATATATATATATATATTTGATGGCAATTCGTCACGATCTTGAGCTGGTATACAAAACACCACTTGTCCGTGTACTTTACGCCAATTTGGCAATCGCGTCGAGTAACTCGGTCGACTCGGTCACGTAGTTGAGGGCTTCCAAGTTGACAATTTGCGCCTTCACGCGCACTTCGTCGTTGAGCGGCTCGGCTTTGCATCGCATGCGGAACAGGTACGGTCTGAACTGCGCTTGCTTGAAACTGCCTTCAAACAGCCCCATGTTGGTGTCTTTGAGCTCGGCGAGTTCGTCCGCCGACTTGCCCTGCATCACGATCTTGCCTTGGTCGTTAAAGCACGACGTCCACGACGACCCCGACGCATCTTGAATCACCATGGACAAAATGTATCGGTTCTCGCAGCTGGCGTACACAGTCTGGCACTTTTCGCAGTTGAAATTCTGCGCAGCGTCGGGCACCACCTTTTTCTGGCACTTGACGCACGCTTGGTACCACACGCCCGTGTCGTGCTTGATAAAGCTCACCGTGCCTTTCACGGTGATGTAGTCGGGCTTTTGGCCATACCCCAACCGCTTGTCCTTGATGTCAGCAATGCTAGAGCGTTGGTCAAACGGCCCCATGCCGCCGCCGACGCCGCTGCCGCCGCTGCTGAGCGACTTGGTGCTCGTGGACGCACCACCCGCGCTGTACCATGACAGCAGCCGGGCCGCTTCTGGCAGTGCTGGATTCGTCACAAAGCTCGTGGACGAAAATGTGCCCAGTGTGCGCCCGCTGTAGTCGCTGATTCGGCATCCCTTGATTGCCAGCACCTGGTTAGCCCAGCCGTCGCACGCGGGATCGGTCGCGCGTTCGCTCCACACGGTCACTTTGATTTCCGCGAGGGTGTCGTCAACCATGGTAAAATCTCGCTTTTGCAGTTGCTTGCCGGCTTTCGACGTGAGCTCTGTGCACGGCCCGACAGTTTTCACGATGCCAATCAAGTCGATGGTGGAATCCACTGGCAACGACTCGATCGAGGCAATCTAATAACAATCACCAAGGATAAGAGCGGCTATACAATGGCTACACAGTGGCCGGCTATACAATGGCTATACAGTGGCTACAGGTCGGCTATACAATGGCTATACAGTGGCTAAAGGTCGGCTATACAATGGCTATACAGTGGCTACACGCACGGAAAAGGTACAAACGTACAGGTTTAAAGTTGTACGAGACCGCTTGGATCGCATGATCGTCCGGCGCGGCCACAATGTCGGACGACGTGTCGAATGTGACTTCGTAGTCGTTGTTGATGGCCGAGAACTTGCGGTTCGCCATCTTGATCTTGCCCCCCGAGAAGTAGAAAATGCCGTTCGGAATCAACCGATCGTAGAACGCATCCACGGCGTCGTTGAACAAGGTCGCGCGAATCTCGCCGCCCTTGGCGTCCAACAAGTCGACGCTGCACAGCTTGCCTTGCCCCCGGGCGTTGGTCCAGTTCTTTACGGGCGAGCGCGCCGTCACCCGCGCCTTGATGGTCCAGCGTCCGCCAGAGTACGGGTTCAACGATGCAATGTCCGACACGCGGATGCCAGGGTCTTCGCGGACGACGGGCGCGTGATTCTTGACTGGGGTCGTCGTCTTTTGGTACGGGTTGCGGGGAGCGGCTGCTTGCGGCGCTGTGCTTTGGTGCGGGAGGTAGGTGGACTGAGGAGCGGCTGCCTGATACGCGGGGGCAGGCGGGGCTTGATATAATGATGGCGCGGGTGCGTGGTGGTGGGTTGTTGTCACCGGGGCGGCGGCGGGAGCGCCACCTGCCTTGTCAATGCTTTCTGGTGCACCGACACGTTCGTATCCAGGTTGAATGTCTGCGATCCCCAAAACAATCAATATCCTAACGGTCACATCAGCGTCATGTCGATAAAAGAGCGAGGGTGGTAAGTGCGGCGGATGGGACCTACTTTCGGTTTTGCACTGTGTTCCCAACGTAGTCCTTGAGGCGAATGAAGTAGTTCACCGCCAAACTACCATCCTCCAGCGTCTAGACACATATAAGAACCCACATTCATGCACAACCAAGTGGGTGTATCTTGCTTACCGAGGAGAGTTGGGTCGATAACATTCCACTCATGTAGTATTGGCCATCCGACAGCACCAAGCGATATCGATCCCCTCCCTTCCCTGAGGCCGACACGATCTTCTTCAAGTCAATCACTTGCACCCACGGCTCAAAGCCGTCGGGGTTCTGGCGGTTGTGCAGCGTCGGCACGGCATTCGGCGTCAGCTGGGTCATCGTTTGGTGGCAAAATCTAAGCGAATATGCTCAACAACACACTGGTGGGGTATCCGGATGATCCCTCTCGCGCCAAAACGAGTACTATCCGGAAACATACATAAGATTCATTGTTTGTATTATCTTTCGTTTTGTATTCACCAAGCCCAAATAAAATGAAAATTGGAGGGGTACAATTGTGGAGGGAAATAAATGGTGGTCTTGTCCCTATATCGTTACAGTCGAAGACACCGACGGCGCCATGAAGGACTTCGGTGCGATGCGTATATGTATGTAGAGTGCAGTTGCAATGAAGGACGATGGGTGTGTGTGTAAGGAAGATCGTGTTGCCACTTTGGTGGACAGAAAACATATTACACACTACTGTACCGGCAACGTTACGCTAAGGCCATGGCAACGGGGCGACACCAGTAGTTCTTCGCTGAACGGGCATGGAACGGTTTGTTAAAGCCATTAAAGACACACGAGGTCGTCCTTGGGTGTGAGAAAGTCGTCGTCGTTGTACGGGGTTTCTTGTGGGAACGCAGCGACGGCCGCCATGCTGGCCGGCTGGGGGGGCGTCGAAGGGGACGCCGCGACGTTGGAAGAGCGATCTTTGTTCTTCCGCACAAAGAGAACACCGCCAATCACCGCGACGGCCACGCCAATGATAGACGCACCGACGAGGATCGAGTTGGCATTGCTGAACGTCGTGTCGCTCAGAGCGGTCGACGAATCGGCGGCATCGCTCATGGGCGATTGCTGGAGAGCTATCTCGTCAGCAGCCTTGGGCGCGGCTGTGGTTGTGGTGGCGGCGACAGGTGCGGCGGAGGTGGTTTCTATGACCAACGAGGCTGGCAACGTAGGAGCAGTGTTCTGGGTCGGGGCTTCCGTTTTGGTCGATGGAGACAACGTGGTCAGGAGGCTCGGTTCGAGTGTCACTGACGGATTCTTGGCGGTGGTGGCTGGTGCGTCTGTGGGTTGTGCTGCCTTTTGGGCGTTCAAGCGGGCAGCGACGTTCGCGCACGAGTCGGCCGCGGACTGCAGGGGTGCGCACCCCATGACAACTGAGGACCGACCAGGGATCTCGACGCAGCACGAACCGAACTGAAGGCCATTTTGCGACTCAGGGCAAGCACCAATGATGTCCGTGTTACTGCCAGAACACGGCGTGCGTCCGTCCTTGATCGTGAACACGCCTGCACCGAGGACACTGATCGTGTCTGCGGCGGTCGTGACGGATGCCAAGGACGCGACTGCGAGAAGGGAGGGGTGGAGGAGCTTCATAGGTTGAACGAGTGTGGGAGTTCGATCACGCAGAGATAGGCAAACGGTGTACTACGCGAGCGCAGTGTGCAAATGTGCCTGAACGTTGGTGCCAATGTTTGCATTGGCCATATGAGATCCTCCGCCGCTCCTATATTACAAACCCGTGACATATACGTCAAACCATAAAACGAAACGTTAAACACTGAAACTAGGATTGATTGACCCAATGAAAGCCAGGTTAAATCGCTTTAACCTTTTTTCGTATATTGCGTTATTCCTGTTGTAACGCAGCGGTTTTATCACTGCGCTTTGTCCATTTAGCGAAAAAGGACGAAATATTTAGCAATCCCAGTTCATTTTGGATAGAAAGGACTCAAACTCTACCAAAACATTAACATGTAATTCGAGATTTTTGTGCGTTTTCCTTATAATGTGAAAATATGGCCAATCCCTACTGCCTGCTCATACCATAATGCCAATGCTCCTCCGTATATACAGTCAGTTCGCGTGGAACTGGTCAAAGAAGGCGAGGGAACGCGAACGCCGCCATCCGAGCGGGTTCCTCGGCCCTGGAATGATACCGAGAACATACTCCGTAGTACGTATACTTGGTACTCTAATCTAACCGAAATATGAAGCTTTTGGGCTCCATAGTACATGGCAACGAATGTGCCACAACACTTGACACTATCGACGGTTCCAGTAGAAGTACACACACCGGGTACTGTACGACTAGTAGTAGTAGTACTCCTGGTAGTGCCCCACTTCTCATGACAGTAGAGGTGTTGCAGTCTTCAGGACAAATCTTGTACAGGAAGAAGTTTGAGCCCTATATATACAGTATGTATGGGCTCCCTCCGTTCTTTGCCCATCACCTTGATCAATATATTCAGGTGTCAATGTTCGTTCTATAGCCAGCTATTAATATATACTGCTCTCACATCTCCCACGTTCAAACTTCAATGTCCCTAGTAGGTCACGACCGCTCGCAAACAATTGCCGCTCTTCAACGCTTTGATGGCGTCGTTAATCGCATCCACGCCTTGGAATTTGTGCGTGATAAAATGGTCTACAAGAAATAAATATATATATATATATAAAGCCCAATACGTAGTATTCGTGCTAAACAACATACCGATGGGCAGTTTGCCTTCCATTGACTGCTTGACCAGTTGAGGGACTTGCGTACGGCTCTTGTACCCGCCAAACGCCGTGCCTTTCCACGTTCGACCTTTGTATATTCCGATTAAAATACAATCTCATAAATATATATATATATTTCTTACCAGTAATCAATTGAAACGGTCTCGTCTGAATCTCGTGGCCGGCCGCTGCGACGCCAATCACACAACTCTCGCCCCATCCTCGATGGGATGCTTCCAACGCTGCCCGCATCACCTACATACACCACCGTATCACATAAAACGCAGTATCACATAAAACGCAGTATCACATAAAAGACAATATCACATAAAACTCAATATCACATAAAACACAGTATCCCATAAAACGCAGTAGTATCACATAAAACACAGTATCCCATAAAACTCAGTAGTATCACATAAAACGCAGTAGTATTACATAAAACACAGTATCCCATAAAACGCAGCAGTATCACATAAAACGCAGTATCACATAGAAGCACTCGAAATGGAAACCTACCTCGGTGTTGCCGGTGCAGTCATACGTGTAGTCGACGCCCCACTTGGTTGTTTCCACTAGGATTTGCTGAATCGGCGTGTCGGACGCCGTCGGGTCTACGAAACAAGAAGTAAGTGTACCCAGGCGTTCCCACCACCAAATACAGGACTCTGCGACCGACGACAGATGGACGGAAGGATGGTACAGATGAGAGAGAATGCACTCACCGATGCAATCGGTGGCCCCCAACTGCGTGGCCATGCGAAACTTGGTGGGGTTGGGGTCGATGGCGAAGATGCGACTCGCGCCGGCTTGCTTGGCGGCCTGGATCACGGCCAACCCCACGGCGCCAATGCCAAACACGGCCACGGAGCTACCTGGTTCGACTTTTGTCGTGTTGAACACGGCGCCTACAGTACTCGTCAAGATCGTCAGTTCGTTATATTGAGTCCTAGGTTACCAAAGCCAGTGGAGATGCCACACCCAAACAAGCACATCGTGTCCAACGGCGCGGACGGGTCGATCTTGGCGGCGGAGATTTCAGCGATCACAGAATACTCCGAGAACGTCGAACACCCCATAAAGTGATACAACGGCTGTCCATTGATCGAGAAGCGGGAGGTTCCGTCAGGCATCACCCCTGCACATAATGACATGTCCACCGAGGCGTGCAATAGAAATCGAGTACTGTACGTATGTACCTTTGCCCTGGGTAGCTCGGATCTCGGGACACAAGTTGGTCTTGGGCGATTCGCAAAAGATGCACTCGGGCTTTTGGCACTCGGGTGTGTAGCATGGGATGACGTGGTCGCCTGGTTGCACGGACGTCACACCTGGCCCCACGCTCTCCACGATGGCCCCTGCTTCATGGCCCAAGATGCAAGGAAACAAACCTTCCGGGTCTTCTCCGTTCAACGTGTACAAGTCGGTGTGGCACAGCGCGTTGGCAATCACCTTCACTCGCACCTCCCCTGCTTTCGGTGGCGCCACCTCGATCGTTTCCACAGACAACGGCGCGTTGGGTTTCCACGCCACAGCTGCTTTGCATCGAATAACTTTACCAGCCGTGGAGCTGTACGAGGATGCAAGCATGGAGCGCAGCGGGAGGAGTACCGCCGGCTTCGGAACTCGGCGGAACATGGTTGAAATCTTTGGTTGTCAAAATCAACCCCAACCCAGTAAGTACGGTAGTAGTGCTTACTAGTATTATCACCAGCGGATAATTTAAAACAATACCAAGTGAAAAAAACGCTTTTTTCACGTCGCGTTATTATGTATTGACATTGAATAAATGCTTTTTCTCAAGGGCGAAAAACATATTTAAATAACCTGAAATCCGCTAATATGATTGGCTCGTTTAAGTTGAAGACTCGATCATTTTTAAATCAGCGGAGGTTTAGTCCACGTAACGTTGCCGGTCTTCTTGTTATGGTAGAAGTACTCTCCCGTAGCTTCGTCCAGCACCATCTCATACACCTCGGCGAGCATCACCTGCAGCCTCCGCCGCGCCTGACGCCGCCTGATGAGCCGCTGGAGGTACTGGACCGCGGCATCTGGTGGACCATTGCGAATAGCGTCAACCTTTTCTTGGAGAAGGAAGGCTTGATGTGTGCGAGGGGACATCAAGTCGTCTTCGTCGACCCATTTTGGCTTGGCCCAGCTCACGGTTTTCGTAGAGGTGTTGTAAAAGTAAAATTGCGCTCGAGTGTCGTCCCAGATCTTGACGTATACGTGGGAAATCATCCCGTGCATTTGCCGCCTAGCCATGCCGCATCGAAACATGCGCTGAATGCGCTGCGCGGCGTCGATTTCATTGGGCGGGTCTGCTTTGACTGTAGCTCGAGCGTGGTGTTTCGCGGTGCTCTCAACAGCGATGTCGCCGTGTTGGCCCAATAGCTTGGGTTTTGTCCAGCTGACTTCCCCCGTCTGCTTGTTGTAGTAATAGTACATGCCTACACAATAATATACTATACTCAGTCCGTACAGAGTCGCGCCGTATAGCTGCTAACTGCTGCACGAGCAACATGTACAATAATGGCTAAACCCAACATAAATCACCTGAAGCAGGGTCTTTGACTTTACGGTACAGTTTATGAATCAGTTGACGGACGGTGGCCGTGGCTTGTCGACGCCGGTATGCTCGTTGAATGAACTCGGCGGCATCGCTTTGTGTCCACACCCGTGTCATGATTGCCTTCTTCTTCGTCTTATTCGCAGCATAGTCGTCGGAACCAAGCCCCAGGGGCTTGTCCCACTGGGCCATCTCCGTCAGTGTGTTAAAGTAGTACCTACAATAATACCTCACAAGTCAGTCGTGGCTACAGTGCATTCACATCACAGCCTGACTAGTAAAACAAATACACAATACTATTTTCTAGTGAGTATCAACGAAAGTACTTGGTGTTAAGTACAACGTATGTACAACATTAGGCGTAGCCTTACACTTTTCCCGTGACGGGGTCCTCCATGCGTTTGTAAATGCTGCGAAGTAGCGCCTTGAAATGTTTCCGTGCCTTGCGCACTTTCCACATGTCCTGAATCTTGCGCACGGCGTCGGCGCGCGTGAGGTGCTTGCACTTGAGCGACTTCTTGACGCGTCCCATAAGTGTCCTGCAATCAAAACGTGTTATGTCATAACGTGAAATGTCGGGGGAATAGCCTTACCGGATCCCAGAATCGATGGTCGAGATGTCTTCGATGGCTTTCTTCACCTTTGTCTCCGTTGGGTGGTGGGACGCACCGGCCTTTGCGGCCGTATCCAGGAACGAGCTCGTTTGGTCGAGCATGCCACGAAGTTCGTGAAAATCTTGCTCGAGTTTCAGCCTACGTGTCCGTAGTTGCTTACAAGTAACCTGGCGATATGACGCTATGTGTTGTACTGTGTGAGGTGTTTGATCCAATCTGCTTTTGAGTCTCGTTCGTCTGCAAAGTAAAGGCGTGAGGTATGAGTGAAAAACATGAGAATTCACAGCGATGATGGTGACAGACCTTTCAAAAACGTCCACGAATGAGTCAGACGCAAGGGGGGGTGCCGAGCGACAAAGCACTCGTCGCAGTAATACCCTGTTCGCTGTACATCGAATCTACAAAGACAAAGCGAAGTACTTGCGTTTTGTATTCCAGGGGGGAAACAGGGGAGAAGAAAACGTTACTTGGCGCAGTGATAACACTTGCGGGTGGCCAGGGTGCGTTTGCAATGGATCGAAAACGCACAGGCCGGTGGCGTTGCCTACTTAGTCCCCATCGTTATAAGAACACTGCTGTGGAACGAGGCACACGGCACCAGGTATGCTTGACTCTGTGGCGCAAGGGGGGGTCGGATTTGCAAGATCCGTTTCACGTGAGAATGGTCTTGCATGGTCGGGGGGAGGAGCGGGGGCTTCAGAAGCAGTCGCTTGGAGTGGTCGGCATGGCTAGCTCGCTCCAGGGGGTTGCCAAAGCACTCAGGCCACCCCGCGTACGCGCACTGTGAACTTTCCGTTTGCATCTGTCGCGACTGGAATACTTGCACTCGATTGTGGCAAAGTGCCAATGTTGTAACCGTAGACACTATTTTTGGGTGCCTTTCTATTGCCTTGTCAACACGCCACCCATCGCGAACGAAAAGGTGTAACATTAGCGGGGTATCATAGCCATGAAGATCCTTATTGTAAATGGTTTTGCCAATGGCAGTCACGAGCGGTACCTTCACTTCAAACAGCTTGTGATGCACGCCCTACGTTCGATTGCAAAGCTCGACGTCACCGGCATCACCATTGTGGTATGTATTCCACCAAGTTGTCGTGGCACAATGTCGTTCAATGAAATGACTTAATGGCTAGGAAAAACACCGGAGTGACTTGTCCGAGTACATCTTTGAACTGCACACGGGCAACGCCGACCCAGCGGCGATCACCCACTTTGACGGGCTCGACTTCGTCTTTCTCGACGGCGACTGTACCATTCCGCCGTGGCATCCTGGCTACAAAAAGGTATAACGTTCGTTTCGCTGCTGCTTCTTGTCGCGGGTTTGTACGAGACCTGCATCTAGGTGTGCACTTTGGTCAAAATGTGCATGATGACCGGCAAGTGCCTCTTTGGAGCCAACTTTGCAGCGTCCGTCTTGGCGTATTTATGCTCCACGGGAGGCGAAATGATTCACGCTCTCAACGGGAACGGCCGGGGCGCCCCCCTAAAGAATGTCCAGTCGATGCCAGCCCCCGTCGACGACGGTATCCCCCCCTATCATTGGCATTGCATTACCTAGCCTATGAAAAACCATTAGATTTTCAACCACACGCCGTGGTCCTGGATAGCGACACGGGCGACTACTATGCGTATAACGCCGGCCGCTTGGAGTGGGAGCCCAAGGGTATGTTCTGTGGATGGTAGTGAAGTAACCAAAAGTCGAGTTTGCACTGCTTTCTCAAAACCAATATATCATGCGATGATATATCTACGGCCAAGGGACTTGTGAAATCTGTCATCATGCATGATTGAATTAGTATCATCACGATGGAGCTATCTATGGTAGGAAACACGGGGCTCGTGCTGCATAGCAGCGATCGAGATCGAGATTTCGGAGCTCGACCCAACTCGGCCAGGGCTGGCACTCGAAGGCGGGATGGGAAGCTCGACCACTTGACGCCGTGCTTGTCCCGTCTAGCCGACTTGAAGTGCTGTGGCCGACTCGAAATGCAAAATCATGTGTACCTCAAAGGCCTCCGACATGGGCAATTCATTGTGAATTGTACCAGCAAATGGGATCTGGACGAGCGCATTACATGTACCAGTGGCAACAAGTACGATCGAAATACCACCTTCGACATCCTATGTTAATAGCTTATGCATAGGTACACGGTGGTGGTGGATAGCCCCCGTGGCCCGCTCCTGATCGAGTTTGGCAACGCCCTGTGTGCTCACTTCTCCATATCTAACGAGTACCCGGAAACAGCGTACGCCACTCCAACAAAACATCATCGTTGTGGTGTAACTCGTATACGAATCGTAGCACGATTCTCGAGAACTTTGTCGTGTCCAAGTTTGACCAGATCAAACTGCATGAGCACGTCGATCGTAGCTACATGTCGTCGGTGTCTGGGATGTTGTCGTCAAGCGGGGGCGCAGGCCCCCCCAAACACATAGCTAGTGAGACATCGTTTCACCTCTCATTTATGAATGAATGACGTGGTTGTTGTTTGTATAGGCTTGTCAGCCAACTTTGAGCCCCCCGCCCCGCCCCCGAGGTTGGACTCTACGACCCATGGCAAAACTTCCCCGAAAAAGTGCCGCCCGTTGTCGGCCGCGTCATCTACTGTTAAAGCCAAGCCCCGCCCCCACTCCGCGACGCCCACGATGGTGGCCAAACTTGGTCAAGTCAATCGCCTAAGGACAGACAACAACACCACGGACAATCAAACTGAACGGACCGATGGTTCCCCTGAAAAGAAGCATGATCCTGCGACCCCAATCCCCCCCGTCGCGAACAACCATCCAAGCGGCGATATGAAATTCATGCCGCCGAAAGCAAAGGCATCTAGAATCAAAGTGTGTCGAGTGGGTGACCCCCACAAGCCGTACTGCGCGTACCAACGATTCCAAAAGATGGAAAAGACAGCAGCATTGGGGGGGACGTACTACTCGGTCGTGAACGATGCACCATACGTGGGGATGTTCGAGAAGCATGTTGTCGAAGGCGAGGTAGGCTGGTGTACATTCATATATATGAGTGAGTACACATGTGACTCTTGGAACAATGATAGAAGAGCAAACTTCGATGGATGGGGGGGCCATTTCGCACCACGTTCGGCAAAGCGTCAACGCATGTGCACCCGGAAGAAGGGATTCTCGGCGCCAAATACCCATACAACGTGCGACACATCCCGGCCAATGTTCTCGAGCCTGCACGGACTTCAGACCATCCCAAACCAAAATCGAAAGTGAAAACGAAGCGGATAACATGATGCGTTGGGACGTTATTCATCTCGTTGGAATTGTATCGCAATAAATGGCTAATGTGCTAAGATGAGGCACAAACAACAGCTTGCACATATTACCCTAACACTTGCCAAGGGCATCCTCAAATGGCATTCACCCTGGTAACCTTAGACGGTAGCGTTATAGCAAACAAAAGTCACTGTATTATATGTACTAACGTTACTGTATCTTCGTGGTTTAATGGACGTTTTCCACACCAACTGAAACAAAGTGATATTTCCCGAATTCTTATGAAACGGCAAAATTCAATTGTTTCATCACAGCAATAATATATATTTCCAAGCCGTCTATTTTGGTACTGCGTAGTGCAAAGTGCAGGATGACATGAAAAAGGCGGGCACACCCTATCGACCTGCGACGACTCCATCGCCTCGGAAGGATCGGTCGCGAGAGGCTACGTCTGTGTTGCCGAATCTAAAGTTCAACATTGCCCATGCGTCGATTCAAAAAGAGATCAATATCCTCTTGAACGTCGACCCGACGACTGACGAGACCTTTCAAACGACCTTGTAATCCATTCTTCATAATGAGGATCATGTCGAAGGCTGACCTCACATGTCTGGGGCTGTAGACGCCTTACAAAGCAGCCTTCGAAACTACTGAATCAGGGCAGCAGCAGTCAGCGAATCTCGGTGTCCCTTCCGTCTCCCCATCGTTATACCCCCAGGGCCGAAACTCGACAAGCGATCAAGGCATCTATCTCTTCACATGACGTACTCGTTCATTCAATGGGGTCTGATTTCGTAGACATTCCATCGCTTGTTTGTGCCCGAACCCGAGCGGCCGCGGCGGAAACCATCGGTCAGTCCGTTGAACTTGGACGAGGATATCGATTCGGCAACGAATAAGTTTGGTATGCCTGAAGAGGACGACACGTACATAGCCCACGTTACGACCATGATCACGAACAAAGCAGGCAAAGGTTTGTATATATTGAGAATGATATTCGCGCTTGGATGCTAGCTGTGTCAAATAATAACGACTGGCGTAGCAATCAACATCCCTAAGACCCCCCGTCACAATGGGTGGAACATCAAAGATGTCAAAAACAACTATGGCTGGGTACTTTTTCCCCTTGGAATGCCCATTAAGCACACTATGGTTGCATCGTTTCCAGGGAGGCAAAGTGCAGTTTATGGCGCAAGTTCGAAACACCAATCACGACAGTAACGTTATTGCCCCATCTTCCCAGCAACCCGACGAGTCTCGATCACCCGTGAAAGTCGACGCCGCGGACATGGTTCGTACCAACGACACGGGAATGTTGGTCGTAAGGCTGCCCTAGGAACATGTCAACTTGGACAACATGCTATGCGCTGAAAAGTACATTCACACGTGCTTCAAGATGGAGGTCACGCCAGAGCCATTGATCATTCCCAAGCGAGAAGCAAACGGCATCGACTTGTCGTACTACGGCACTGGAAGCAAACCCATGGATGCGCTGTCGTCCTGGTGACTAGGAATCGTGTTTTAGCATGTTTGTCCTGACCCAGTGGTGCTGTTTGGTTGTAGTTTGGGGTCCATTCCAAAGCTGCAGACGCTAGTGGTCAAAGAGAATCGCCTCTCGGACGCCGCGATCGTCAACATACTGCAGAGCTCAGACTTTACGCGCCTGCTGACCCTCAACTTGACCAGAAACCGCATCCGCCAGCGTAGCACGCATGCCATCCACACGTTTCTAAACCAGAATCGGGTGGTGCAGACGTTAGTCTTGTCCGATTGCGAGTACAAAAAATCGTCCCGCTTCTTCCAATCTGCTGACATTTTGTCTTGTGATTGTAGTCTCCACTCGGACTTTATCAAGTGCGTGGAGGAACCGCTGGCCAAGAATCCGTCGCTGACGGTACTCGACATCAGCAAGAACAAGCTAGACGACGTGTGTGCCACCGCCCTCGCGACCATTTGCAAAGACAACTCCAACTTGACCACCCTCGACTTAAGTTGGAACAGTTTTCGATCCAAGGGGGCGGCCGGTCTCGCCGAGGCGCTGCAGCAAAACCAGTGTCTCCAGAACTTGCTCCTGAGCTGGAACGGGATTGGCCACGGCGACGGCGCCCACCGCCTCGCCCATGCATTGCGAAACAACGGGTACCTTCAAAAACTCGACCTCACGGGGAATTCCATCACGACCGACGCTACGCTGGCCCTCGCAAACATGTGGGCCGAGTCGAGTGTGCTGGAGATCTTAATTTTGGACCAGAACCCCATTGGCACGGAAGGGCTGCGGTCCATCTTTCGGGCGTACAGCAACCCTGCGACAAAGACCCAGGGTCGCATGATCCAGTTCGATTCGTGCACGTTGCACCACAACGACCCTGTGTTTGACCCCAACAGTTGCAGTACTGTACACTAGTTTGCTGTTTATCGTTTCATGCATGCTTTGAAAGAATGTTCAATTGTGTCTAGGCGGGCACCATGTGATTGACATGGACAACGTCCACACGTTTTGGCGCGCGCTCGAAGTGCTCCGGCTTGTCAACTTGTATCCGAGCGCATGCGAGTTTGAAAATGTCGTGCACACCACGCCCTTGGATGCCAAACACTTGACGTTCCATCGTCTCGCGGTGGGCGCGCCGTCCGTTGCCGAGGAGAATCCGATGGCCACCACTACCTCCACGGGGGGAGGAGGAGCCCCCTTGATGGTGCATTTGATGGCGCTGGCGTCGCACTCGACGCCCTGGCATGTCCCCCTCACGGGCACGTTGTCGTTTGACTTCAAATATCACACCAAGGTCCACAACCCCGTCGCCACCGACCTAGGTATGTATTTTCCCCCCATCGGATTATTTTGTCTGCATTATTTTAATATGGGGGGAACAATCAAAGCTGATTTCCCTGTGATGGGTGTTGTGGCGATGTAGACGCTGTGACGGTGTTTTGGAATATATACTCGACGCTCGAGTTCGACTCGGATCGCGTCAAGTACATCAAAATGTACTTGAACGACCACTACGTGACGGCCGCCCAAGCGCGTCATTTCCTCACGACGGTCACGTCCATCGATTCCCACACTGATCTCGTCCATTTGTACGTGGGTCAATTTGACGTTCCTTTGAATGCAAACATTTGTGGACGATTTTAACTATGACCCTCGTAGGCTGCTGCAAAAGGTGTCGGACACGGAAAACCTCTTGGCGTGGGCGTCCAAACCCCAGCTGCCGACCAAACACCAATCGTTTCTCAATCAGTGTGCCGGCAAGTTGCTCTACTTCGACGGCAGCATGCCCAATGGCGCGTACGCGCTGGACCTGTCCTCGGCCATCGACCAACGCATTGCTTCGCAACTGTTTCGCATTTCCGGCGACGACAAGCTCTACAACAAGCAACACGACGGTGCCAACACGAGCCAGACCGGCAACTGGGAATGCTTTCGCAATGAAACACTCGACGGTGACCGCTACGCGTTCAACCGGTCATTTGGGCTGCCGGAAAAGGGCCTGTTTGCATTCGACTTTGTCGTGACGTCGCGGCTGCCCCTGGCCACCCCCACGATTTCGCCCGAGGTACTGTCAAATCCAATGCCATCGAGCATGCAAGGGGACATGCAAGGACGCTATTTGATGCGTATAGCTGTTTGAAACCGTGTGCAGACAAGCGGGCGCTTCAAGCCCCCAATCGTTGCCCTCTCGCTCTGACATGCATCGAGCGCAAACCGCCAAGCCATCGCACACGTTTTCCGTGACCGTGGCGCTACCGCCGCCCAAAGCCGTAACGCATGAAACGTACGAAGCCCGTCGAGCAGGTACCCCTTCTACCTTTATTCATGTTTAGTTGGTTGGACGTAGTAATGACGTTTATGGGGTGTATGTGTATATATGTATGTGTGAAGAGATGAAGCGAATGTTTGGACTGGGCCATGTCGGCGTCACAGCCACACAAGTCTTGGAGCTTGCCGAGTGCTTTCGGGACGTGGACCAAGGTCGGGTGGACTGCGTCGTGACGATGCTCAACCATGTGTTGGACCTCGGGGACTTGTTTACGCGAGTGCGGGCGTCGTGGGCGCCAAGCGAAGTGACGTCGCTGGTGCATCGAGTGGGATGGCTAAATATCTGGAACCCCGCGTACGCTGAGATGGTGCGGCATTGGCTAGGGGTCACATCCTCCCAACATTGCTTGATTACAACGAAAAGCGTTCACAGAGATACATGATTGTATGTTGTTCGATAGGACTATACGCTCAACTTGACAGTGTGGGAAGATCACCAAATGGCGCTGATTTTGGCGCAGTTGGGGGACATTGAACCCGGGGAAAACTGGGTCGACGAAACGTACAACAACCTGTTTGGGTGGGAATTGCCCCTGAGTTGGGTGCAGGGAAAAATTCCCCACGTCGGCCGCCTCTACTTGCGCTACACGACTGGCCCGAACCACAAATACAGAGTCGTGTCGGCTCGGGAAGAGCTCAAGAAGCGGACGTTGAGCGGCAAAGTGTCGGTGCTGGAAACGGTGCCAGGCAACGGCAAGTCAACCGACTTGCGACCGCCCAGCATAGTCCGGCGGAAATCCATCCACCAAGTAGCATTATAGTTGTGTTAATTTAGTTTGCCTTTTGTAGATAATTTCGTTATGACTTCTTTACGAAGCATCCACCATAATATTATCATGGGTGGTGGTTGAGACGGATAGAATCATCGTTGTGGTCCTGTGACAGAGTCGCTGAATTCATCAGATGTTTGCAAGTCGGGTAGAAGCCGCCTTGTGCGTCGGGTCTTCTGCCTTGTCTTTTGCCTCGTGTGTTCCTGGTTGATCTTGTCCCCTAGGTCCTTGAACGCATCGGTTTCTTCTTGCAGCGACGCCAACAGCCCGACCAACCTTGCTTTGAACGGCGTCTTGGTGTCGCCTACCAACCATATTTATCGTCTATACTATCCATCCATTCGATCATGGTCGGAACTACATCGCATAGGCAGTACCTGACGGAACAACGTCTTCGGCCAAATTGTTGTGATGTACCAGTTGTTCGTCGTGCGGTACTTTGGTACAAACAGGCGTAGCCACAACGGAAACATCTTGAGGACCGGACCACCATTGCTGAATGTTGCCTCGGGATTGAAGCTGCAGGCGCGGGTCGTCGATGCTGCTACTGCAGCCAAAGACTGTGACAGGACGCAAGGGCAGTTTGGGAGGGGACAGCGCCGGTTTTACGAGCATGGGGAACGACTGCGAGTGACTGACACCGCGGTGGAGGCGACTGGGGTCTTCGTCTTTGCGGGCGAGGATAGCGCGGCATTCCTCGAGTTGGTCTAGGTGTTCCTGGGACCTCGCGTCGGAGGCTATATGTCCACATCAACATGTTTATAAAGCCTTGTGGAGAGGAGCCTACCTGCCAGCCGTTTTTGCAGGTCATGGACTTGACCTTGGAGCTGTTGATGATCGCGCTCGTACGACTCGAGTGCCCGCCGGACAATGTCCAGTTCAGCTTGGTTCTGGTCGGTCGCGAGCTGATTCGACCGTTGCACGGCAGCCAATTCGTGTTGTGTTGCTTGGCATCGCTGGTTCGCGTCTTGGACTTGGCGCTGCCAGAGTTCCTGTTGCTGCAGCAGGCCTTGGATGCGCTGGTCCTGGCTCGCGATCGTACTCTCGAGCTGGCTAACCACACGCAGGAAGATAAGATTGACATTGTCACAGACTGCACCATGTTGCCAGGATGGTTCAACTTGACTAGAGTGAATTGCATACCGGTGGATGTCGCTCTTTTTCTGGTCGGCAAAGTCAAACAAGTGCTTGTCCACAGTGGCGCGTTGCGCGGCGTCGTCCCGCTCTTGTTTCATCAAGTGCAAAGATTGCTTCAACCTCGTGATTTCGACTTGCACCGATGAATGGTCCCCCGTGACCAAACCAAGTTGACATGATGGACAGTAGAATTCGAGGTGGTTAATCGCATCGTTATCCTCGTCGTCATGCCCAACCACACATGCCCGATGCCAATAGAGGCCGCAGTTTCCATCGCATAGAATCAAGCGGGCACTGGTGGAATGGCACTTTGCACAGGCCGAAGGGGCGTCGTCGTCTTGTGTCATTAATGGTGGTATCGGGGCGATTGACATCTCCTGGTGGGTTAGGTGGAGGCACTGTTGACACCTGTCGCAGATCGTTGGGGTTGCGGGGGACGTCGTGAGCTGGGCAATGTACTTCGACAACGCCTCCACTTTACGCTCCATGTCGGCCACAAGTTGCTTGTAGTCGGACGTGCTCTTTTCGGCATTCACATGCGGTGCATTTTGAATGTGTTGGGCGCGGGATCCAAAGCGAATGGTCGACAGCGTTTCTTCCTACGATAGACCAAAACGAGGTCAACAAATAGAACATCATAGCTGAGGCGTACAAGGTTGTCGCTGCTGCTAGAACACGTGAGGACCAAATGCGTTTTGGCATTTCCACCGAGGGAATTCTACGACCAAAAGATGCGTGAATTGCTGCATTGTATTTGATCGTAGGTAGGATGATGGACTTTAGCGCACTTGTAATAATCGTGTGAGTTTGCTGTCGCGATACGGAATGTGCTTGGATTTGCCGTCGGTGAGCGCATTGATCACCAACCCCAGCGCTGTCAACGACTTTGTGCACCATGCATACAAAAATAGCATCAGAGACACAACTAAGTTGCCAAGTACCTTGTTGATGTACTTGGCTTCGTCCAAGCGCTTCCCCGTGGCTGCCGTCTTGCGCACGACTTCAGACCCGGCCAAGTCGACGACAAACAACTTGCCTACGATTCGCATAGCATCGCTAGTGTATTTTGGTCATGTGCCGAACCGGTTTGTTTAAGCCCCGACGCCGTCGGTCGGGTAATTGTCAAGACAAAGATGCAATGGCTGCGGCTCGACGCGGCGTTCATGAGGTGGCTCCCCGTCGATCGATTCGAAATGCCCCGGTGGATGGCTTTCATTGCCGCTGCCGTCGTACGCACGACCATGTCCGTCGCCCCTTCGACCCAAATGCCTTTATCGCTACCACGTCAAGTTTATTCCATGCACTTCTGCATTGTTTGGCAAAATGATCGTACTTGTCTTCGCGAACCCGCAAACTAACGTTCGAGGGGGTCAACAAGTCGCCAATTCGTTCCTGGTACACTTCAAAGCAGCTAGTGCTCACAACAATGGCTTCGTCTGCAACATTCCATGTCAGTGCAAAGTGTTGTTGTAAATACTGTAGCGGTCGTTATGGTAGTCGTACCTCGAGCCAACACTGCCGTCGCATCAAACATACGTTCGACTAGGCGGGGTAATATGCCCGGATCGGCCTTGGAGCCTAGAATTGTGTGCGTTTTGCCGCTGCCTACGTATTCAAGACATTGGAACGAACGGCCACGTTTACGACGCCGTCATACCAGTTTGCCCATACGCCAAGATCGTATAGTTGTACCCTTGCAAGAGCTCGTCCACGACGGGGGCCCCCACGTGCTCATACACTTGGTCCTGTGTCGATTCGCCGGAAAACACTCGCGCGAACGACGAATGTCTTGTGGTATGGTGTCCTTTGGCTTGGGACAGCAGCACCGTATATGGGTCGGGAAACTCGACGCACGCGACTGCTCCTGCCTGGGCGTCGACGTCTGTGCAAGTTCTGAAGCGACAACTCACCTGAACGCCACTACTGGGCGTGGCCATCGTGCATAGTATGTATTTGGTTGTGACGATATATTCCAAAGCAAGATCGATTGTTGGTTGTCTAAGAATAGAATGGCGTCTACACCTATCGCAGTACTACGAGGGCGACGGATCATCGGTGTCGAGACTTGAAATGCGCTTGGAGGCGCTGACGGTTCAAAGGTAGCACGCCCAGACCATGGCCAGCCCCTTGCACGTCTTCCATCACAAACAGCGCCCTTGTGGCAGGATACATGGCATCGAGCACGTCCAGCACAGCATGCGAGTTTTGCACCTCGAACGAAATCGGCTGCGACGGCATCGAGTGCTTCATGTGTGGGTTCAAGAGCTTCACAAGGGCGAGGGCGGTGGCCTTGGGGGTCTGGAACACACCAAGGGTATACCGGATACCTCCCCGTCCCCCTTTTTCTGGCACCCGCTTTGTGATGTCTTGGAAGCGGTGGGTTCCGTTGGCCAACGTAAACACTTGGTCAAAGAGGGGCAACAAATTCTGGGCTACCAGCGCCTGCAGCAGCTGCACGGTCGTGGCAAGGCTGAGCTCAAAGTGGTACGATGGTCCTTTGGCCTTGCGGCGGGACACGATCGAGTTCGGGTTGGTCGCGTCTAGTAGCACGGTGGCAGCTAGTTCCGGATGTCGTTTGCGGACGCACGTGCGCACGAGGATGTCAAACGTGGCGAGGTCTGGAGTTAGGCCGTATCCGAGCAGTTCCTGCCAGAGAAACATCAACCGACCAATGTGTTCTTCCTCGTCCAGACGTCGCAGAATTGCTTGGGGGATGGGCTCGCGCTGGCCAGATTCATTGGGGTAGATGGCTTTCTTGACGCCGAACGGGTTTACGTAGATGCCCACGGCCATGGACGCGGCGACCGCCGACGTGATGCCAATGGCGCCGGTCGACTCCGACAAGTCGGACGAGTACAAGGCCGTGGCGACGATGGCCCCTAGCCCCGCAAGTCCCGAGTAGATGGCGGCCGCGTTAACCGTCCGGAACTGGCCATGAAATACGCCGTGCAGCATCGTGTTGATTGTGACCGTCGATGGTTTGAGGCCCGTGGCCTTCATGGCCTCGTACCACTTGAACGCTTCGTCCATCCGATGCTCCTTGCCGCACAACTTGATCATAATGTTGTACGAAATGACATTCAGAGGCAATCGACCGGCTGTTTCGTCGAGAGGTGGCGCCTTGCCCCACGGTTTGATGGGCATGTTGGTTTGCGCGGTTTCAAAGATTTGCACCGCGTCGTCGTAATGATCGGATTCGGTCAAGTCGTCCAGAAAATCATTCAAGTGGTTCACGGGCAGCGTCATGCCGTCTCTAGTCAACTGGTGGTACCGAGCAATGGCCTCGGTCACGTTGCCGGCGCGGCAGTCCATGCGAAGGCAGATGCCATGACACACGGCATCCATCGCGACATTATGTTGTTGCATGTATCGCTTGACTTGCGCCAATCGGGCTTGGTCGTTGCTTTTGGCGCACAGGATGAAGAGCGAATGGAAGGTGGACATGTGCGGCACTTGTTGCTGCTGAGTACAGGCCAAGTCAAAGAGTTCGAAGCCCTGCACGAACTTGTCTTTGTTAGACTCACGGACGCATGCCCCAAGGATACGAGACACAGTGCGGCTCGTCAGCGGCAACGCGCCCGACTTGGCCATCGCAATGACGTCATCCAGCAGGCCAAGATTCAACAAGATGCGAATCATTTCGTTGTGGACGACGCCAACGGGCGACGCTAAGAGGCTGGTCTTGGTCACAAGTGGACGGGCAGCCTCGAGGAGGTCGCTGGACCGACACTTTCCCAAAGTTCTGCCCACGTCGCGCCAGTAGTCGACCGACACCGCAGTCGGTGTACTTTCCAAATTGGTTTTGATAGCGTCGAGCTCCTTCATAACCTTTGCCTCTTCCGACAGTGTCAACGAAGGCCAAGTGTTCCCTCGCCGATATGGTTCATTGGATGCAATCGAAGAGAAGCACGGCCTAAGCGGTGCATGGCGCTGTGTCCGCCGAATGAAGGACGCCAACATGTGTCGAACTTGGTGGAGGTCGCGCAAATGAGCTGTCGTTATCCGTACTTTGGTCAAGCAGTATCCGGTAATCAAATCGAAATTAACAGTAAATAATGAAATGTCATTTCACTTTCATCTATTTCTTCAGATTTGCAATATGCTGCACCTTCGCAATTTATCCGGCGAGCCCCATCATTTTTGAGCCGAAGGTGGATGACTCCGTGGCGTCCACTCTACCTGCGACGCCGGCTCAGAGAAGCCAACGGCGAAGCCAAGTCCAGCTCAGACTCAACCGTTTTGACCAAGACTGACCGTCATCTAACTTCGCGCAGTAATGTGCGGTGTCTCTTGGACTTGATCTGGTTGGAATGGCCAACCTTGTGTAGCGGCATCGTCGGCCTGTCAGTCTCGTCCCTTACAAACCTGCTGTTCCCCAAAGTCCTAGGGGCAGCGCTGGACGTCGCATGTGGTCGGCCTCCGCCGCGAAACATGTCACACAAGGCGTTCTTCTTAACGATCCTGTCCATATTCGTGTCTGGCGCCACGGCTTCCTTCGTCCGCGTATACTGCCTTGGCTCTGTCGCGGAATCCACTGCCAAGCGACTCCGCGATCGCGTGTATGCAGCTTACATCACCAAAGACATGTTGTTCTTTGCGCAGTCGGAGCGCACCGAGCTAGTTCATCGACTTACCCACGAGTGCCAAACCGCCGCCGACGCCGTCGTTAACATCATCGCAGACGGCTATCGATCTTTGAACTCGTCTATTGGGGCTAGCATTATGCTGTTCCGGCTGTCGCCCACCCTCACCCTCGTGTCCCTCTCCGTCCTGCCCTTCCTCGGGGCAGGTGCCATGACCATGCGCTTATACCTCAAGGGCTTGGAGCGGCAGTATGACGCGACCCTTGCCGCCCTTCGCGCATCCGCCGACGAGCGGTTGGGTGGAATTGAAACCGTAAAGCTGTGCACTCAAGAAACGACGGAGCTCCGGTCGTTCGTCCAACAAACGGCCACGGTGGCCAAGGCAGGCCGTCGAGCCAAAGCGGTTGAAGGCTTTTACATGGGCGGGCTGTCGCTGTCCATCAACTTGTCACTTTCCAGTGTGTTGTGGGTCGGTGGGTCAATCGTCGGCAGTGGCGGCCTCACGACCGGAGAACTGACGTCGTTCATGATGTACAGCGGATTCATGTGTCTAGGGTTTGCACAGCTGTCCACCCTCGGGTCGAAAGTACGAGCCACGAACGAAGCTACAGCCGTGTTGTTCGACCTCGTGGACCCCAACCAGTCGCAGCTAAAGGCTGAAACGACCCTTCAACTAGAAGACGTGACTGCATCCAGTGAGAAGAAGGACGAGATCGAAGGAGCCATTGCATTGAACCACGTCACATTTGGCTACAACGACCACGGACCCCTTTTTAAAGACCTGACGTGGCATGTCCCAGCCGGTTCGACGGTGGCGCTTGTGGGGGCGAGTGGCGCCGGCAAGTCGACGGTCGCTAAATTGATGACGCGGCTGCTGGAACCGTCGTCGGGTCGGGTCACGTTGGACGGCATCGACGTCTCTACCCTCGACAAGGAATTCCTTCGCCGGCATGTCGCCATGGTGCCTCAGGTACGCTGCCTACTTCCTACTTCTCCCACCTAGATTCATTCGTGTATTGAGTGTTTTGTTTGTAAATATATGAACGCCATAATAGGATGCCACGATTTTCGCCCAAACTGCCCACGCAGCCATCAAGTACGCCAACCCGGCCGCGTCCGACGACGACGTCCGGGCCGCCGCCGCACTTGCCCACGTCCACGACTTTATCACGGAGCTTCCACAAGGCTACGACACTGTCGTGACCCAGTCGAACGTGTCGGGCGGCCAAAAGCAGCGGCTAGCCCTCGCCCGCGCCCTTCTCACCCGCCCAAAGGTACTCATCTTGGATGAAGCCACGGTGGCGCTGGAAGGCAGCACCGAACGGGGCATCCTCTCGCGCGTGTCGGCTGGCCAGACAACGATTGTGATCGCCCACCGCGTGTCTACGATCCGAGCCTGCGCCACCATCGCCGTGCTGCAAGAAGGGGCGATCGCTGAAGTCGGCACGTACGACCAACTCGACCGCGATGGCACCATCTTCCACTCGCTCGTGGCCACCCAAGTCATCGACGCCTCCGAGTAATACAAGTTGTCAGAGGGGATGGTTGTTTCTGATATCTCATGTACGGAGGAGTACGAAGCATCAACCGATAAAGTCCAAGCATCGTGCCAACGTCGTCACGTAATAATCCCATATCAGTAGTCTGTGTTTCGAGTGAACGCGCTTAAATTCCGTGCCCGTGTAAAACTCCTACCAGCAGCCGCTTTCCAACAGTAGTGTCTGCGTTTAGTCGAGTGTACTGCGCAGCGTACATTGTGTAGTACTAAGTCTACTTAATTTACCGTGTTGTCTCCAGAGATTCTGGTCACTTCCCAAGTGTCCAACCATTCGGAGAGGAAATATACCAAGTGTGAGTCAAACGTTGAAGCGTTTTTGAAACGCCACGTAACGACCTGCGACGCAAGCGTAGCTTCTCAACCTGTTGTCAAAATCGTGTCAATGTGTCGGGTAGCCTTGTTCTGGGCAATTCTATTAGCCTTGTGGGGGGACTGCTGCCACTGGGCCAAGCCCTTCACGCAGTGGACAGAGCACGTGGTACGACATACCAATGGTCCACATCAAGGATATTGTCTTGACAGACCAGTATAGTACGGCAAAGTCGCGGGCGATGGCGTCGAGTATTCGTCCTTTCAAGGTGAAGATGCAAATCATGACATTTCCATCCTGACACACGTTGTTTATGGCAGTGGAGAAAGGGGTGTCGGAGGTCCAAGTGACGTTTTCACGCAGCGACTTGCGAGGTCGTGTGGTCGCCCCCATGTTGTACGGCAAACTCGGGTCCATTCCAACGTTAACGTCATACGACTGGAACTTCAACGGGACATTGGACAGCTTTTGGTTCACTGAGAGCATTCCAAACTTGAAGGTGCATTATTGTCTTTTACTGGGTAGTGATGGCTCATCCACTAAGCACAGACGGGGACGTATTATATTGCGCTGTGGGGGGGCGACCTGCCAGGCACGATCAACAACTTTGGCATTGGCAACAGCACCAACGTGTGGTACTACTTGGACTTTACCTCGATTGGGTGCCTCGACCCCGACAAAGCTGGTACAGCGAATTGCATTTTTCAATTTGTTGTTTCGACAACAGTGTGTGTGTAGGCTACAGTTGCAATATCCAAGTGGCGTCGACGGCCCAGCGAGTAGCCACTGCGTATCCATCACAAAGTGTGGTCAACACCACAGCCAAGCAAGGTGTTCCCATCACCGGATGCATGGATTACATCTCCAACTTGCAATTCTTCTCCATTGAAATCACGAGCCCTCAATTCAGTCTCGTCACCACGGTATGTACCCACGACTAGCGTGCATCATAGTTATGTGAATTGGATGTACTGGTGTAGTTGAGCATTCCTCAAACATTCGCACGAAACGATGTGTTCTACTGGGCCCTGTACGACAGCCCCGCGAACCCCCTCGATCCAGCGGCTATTCCCCTCATTGATGGCGCCGGGTACTTGACGGACGGGAACGCCACACTCAAGCAAGACGTACCTACTCTCGGGTAAAGCAAGACGCGACCTCGCCGTCATTCTTGTGTTGCTGACGTTGTTGTAGAACATACTGGATGTTGGTGTACATGGATGCCCCGCCCAAGACATCGCGATGTTTTCGGTCCACTGGCGTCGCTTTCACGTTGGCATGGCAGGCGGAATC
Organism: Aphanomyces astaci; assembly: GCF_000520075.1. NCBI lineage: Eukaryota > Oomycota > Saprolegniomycetes > Saprolegniales > Verrucalvaceae > Aphanomyces > Aphanomyces astaci. The sequence continues at coordinate 1,265,364 of NW_009798269.1, read as the reverse complement.
GTGCTCGTTAACCCCCCGCGCGGACATGTGCCATACAAGTTGGCTGCGTATGAACGAAGCGCGCAGCGACCCGAGTCGCAACCAGAGCGTATTGGACTCGTGGTTTCTCGCAGATTCGCCAGTGCTTATTGACGTTGGATCGTTTGCATATGCCGCGGTAGTGCCAGTTGTCGGTAGTAGTTGTTGACGTCGTTTGGCTCATTAGGGCTACACTGTACACATCCGTGATAACTATGCTGGATCCAACTTGATCATGCACCTTGTCACTACGTCAACGACCACCATCAACTTAGCCAACGTGACGCTCTTGATTCGAGCCGACGGGCTTCCAACCGACGCGATCTACGACTACAAGTTGTCTGGGCAACATGCCATGGAACTTTCAGCCAGACGCGCCAAGACATTTCTAGACTTCAACGAAAACGCCCTCCGCGAGCGAATGAAGGAGCCTGTGACACCGCTGGTCACGGTGGCATGGCCGATGCTCCGATTTCCAAAAGTGGGGAAGTGGAATGTCGTGGTTCGGTCCAGTCCAACCCAGTACAGCCTCGGCTTCGCCCATTCAATTGCAACAACACTCATGGGATATGTTCCTGGTTGTAGATCATGGAAACACATGCTGGTTCTGCAAAGCTCGCCGTGCCCCGTTGGCATGTGTGGCGACCACGGGGCGTGCGAAGTGTCGACGACGTACCAAGGGCTTGTACTTGGCACATGTCAGTGCATCTACGGCTACGCTGGGGACTACTGCGACCACTTGTACTTGGAGAATTACGCAGCACAGTCGTACTTTTTGATTCTGTCCAACTTTGCCATCTTGCCTGCGGCTATCGTGTCGTTCCAGCGATCTTTCTATGGTATGTAGACAAACTCCGATCTATACATATATGTCGAGGGTATAAGATCGTTTGGACAGTCGAAGCGTTTATGTTTCTGTCGCTGGGGGTACTATCCAGCCTCTACCACGCGTGCGACATCAATTGGGTGTGCGTAGTGCAATATACATATCTCCAGGTACGATTCGGTCGGTTCTCGTCACGTTGATTGAACGCGATTTCAAAGAAATTGGACTTCATTTTCTCGTTCAACTCGATCCTGCTCTGCCTTTTTCACCTCTCCGGTGTGCGTCCGAAACGAAAGGTACCTCCTACCTACCTACCCCATCCTAGTTAGCATCATAAGGTTAGTTTAGCACGGTAGCATTAAACCCATCAAACCCTAGGCCATCATGCAATTCGTGGGGCTAACCCTACTGGTCATCTTGATCGCGATCGACCCTACCACCATGACCAATTGGCTCATCATTGGTGGCCTCGGCGGCGGTCAGCTTGTCATTGCGTGGACAACTTATGTACACACGCCATGTATTCATGCAGCAATTGTTTTACATTTGTGGCCATAGATCGTCTTGGCTCGCGTTGTGATGGGCCGAAGTACCAAAGTTCGACGGTAAGTATCTCCGCTTTCGTAGGTGGCTCACAGGTCGCTCTTGATCTAGCATACTTTACTCGTTTTTCTTCTTGAGTGGAAATTTCCACGTTCCGCTCTTGGTCCTCGGGGTGTTGCTTTGGGCCGCGGGGCTCATTTGTTGGTTTCTAAACCGAGGGCCGTCGTACTGGCTGGTTAGTATTACATTGTACTAGCTCCAGCACATACATGTACGAGTCTAATGTCGTGGCTACAGGAGCACTCGTTGTGGCACATATTTGCCATGACTGCAGCTGGCACCCTCATGGCTTGCCGAAAGAGTTCGTGGTACAAAATCCTAGACGACAACGGCATCGACGCCCTGCCACGAGTCCACTCCCCCATCTCCAAGCGTCCGTTCTTTGGCACGAACGAAGAACTCAAGACAGGTGGAAACTGTGTGTTGGCCGTTACTGTTATACCAGCCCCGTCGACACCATTGCAAAATCGTAGCCTCAGTCTTGACCTGGGCGAGTTGCCACAAATCGGTGAATGATCATCTTTCAGACTGCCACGTCACCGTCTTCGCCTATCTAACATAGTATTACTGTAGTAAATTCCACGTAGAAATCGTATTGTAAACTAATTCTCACTCACACTATTACAATATGCGGTTTCGAATGTGGCTCTACGAAGTGTAACGGTTGCTTCCACCAAAGGTCGCCTTCCACCATTTCGGCAACGTACCAGGAAAGCGAGTAGGCAGAATATCAAATACTTCCTATAACTAATAGTTACGACACTTTTTGGAATATATCAGGCCATCGCTGTACCTATGCAATGTGTTTGGTTTGTGCATAAAGTAATGGCAGCACAATGATCCCCAACACGACCTTTCATCGCGGCTCTTCGTTGAGCGGTTTCGTCTCGGTCAGTTTTAATTGGCTTCAAACAATTTGGGTGGCCTACGATTGGTGCCAATTCTTTGAGTCGTTTCGCGCTTGACGTGAAGGCACGCAAAGGCAAGATGTATCATTCTGCAATTTCCTTCCTCGGGCCATTCCAAGACACCAAGAATGAAAGTGGCATTGCTTGGCCTGGCTGCGGCCATCACTGTGGTTGCTCAAGACAACAGTTACAACCAACAACCGTCGCAATACCCCCAGCCTTCATCTGGATACGGAGGCTACAGTGACGACACTGACGAACCTTCTGGCTACGGCAGCAAGCCGACAAGGAAGCCTTCTTCGTATCACACCAAGAAACCTACTTCCGGCTATGGTGACGACAACGACGCGCCTTCTGGTTACGGCAGCAAGCCGACAAGGAAGCCTTCTTCGTATCACACCAAGAAACCTATTTCCGGTTATGGCGACGACAACGACGCGCCTTCTGGTTACGGCAGCAAGCCTGCTCGCACCAAGAAACCTTCTGCTGGGTATGCCGACAAGGACATTTCTGGTTATGCCATGTTGGGTTATGGCACCAAGGCGCCTGCTGGATACAGCAAGGAAACGCGCACCCCCAAGCCCAGGCCTACGGCGGACCCGAAGAAGCCGTTCAACCAGTTCTACGACAACCTCAAGCTGTGCAAGGCCGAAGGCGACCTCGCATTGTGCATTGCCACGTCGCAATCTCGCCACGATTGTTTGGGCGACCGTCGCGTCAAGTCGTGCACGTCTCAATTCGTGACGGGGTTGTGTTCGGAGCTCGCGACGACCACCACGGGTGCGTACGACACGGGGTACTTCAAGGCGACCACGGACTCGTGCGTGGACGCAGCGTTGGCCGACTCGCTCCTGGTGTACAACAGGATGCTGCGCGAAGTAAACACGGCGCTGTCGATCACGACCCAGTTCGACCAGTGGACGTTCACGGCGGTGAAGTTGGCGCTTGCGAGCACGCGCAACCACGCCGACTGCGTGATCAAGAGTTTTTTCAACTTCTTGTCGCAGTCGGCCAAGAGCAAGGTGTTGCGCAAGCAAGACACCGAGTGCCTGGACAAGGCGCTTAACAACGACAGCTGCGAGTGGGCAGCCGATGCGACGGACGGGTGGAACCTGCCGTCCTTCTTGAAGCGGTACGGCGACCTCGCGTTCAACCAAGCGATCAAGTACATGAAGCAGCGCTTTGGCACGTCCCACGAAAGCCAACTGGGCCATGTGATTTCCGACTTGCTCGAAGCCGTCAAGGACCAAGAGACCCAGTTCGTCGAGTTTATCAACACCAACTACGACTTCACCAAGCGCACCACGAGTGTGCAAGTGTGCACGAACACACTTCCTGCGCACAGCGTGGGGTTGACCAAGGAGGGCGTCGTGGTGGGCGCGGACGCGGACAAGATTCTGTTCCATTTGCCCCTCAACGTTGGCGACTGGAGCCCCACCGACAACGACCTGGGATGGACGGCCGAAACCAACACGGATTGGAAAACCACGAAAACGGACAAAGTTGCCCCCATCGTCAAGACGTGCGACGCATTCTACCAAGCGACCAAGGCTGCGTACGAGAAGAGCGAAGCCGCGGCTAGCGAGTGGAAGCCGTACGTGCTCGCGTCTGGCAAGTATGTCATTGGTCATCGGGTCGCCAACTCCAACGTCGAGTGCGTCAAGCCGTCCGTCGGCACTGCCAAGTGCGCCGAGTACGACACCTCTGCCGACGCGGCCACAGCTGTAGCGGCTCTTCCTGCGACACCGTCCGTGACTGTGTTTGCAGTCGGCGACAAAGTTGACGACGCGTACCAATCGTTTGTCGTTGCCGCGAGCATCCGTCCAATTCCCGAAAGCGATAAATGCGTAGGACTGAGTGGCCACTTCATCAAGTTTTTGGAAACCGGCGAGACCCAGCAGATCAAGTTCAGCGACCCGACGGTCACGTTCGACGGCACCACGCACACAGTGCCATCTCCGTACTGCAAGACTGCGTCGTGGACTGAACCTCGGTCGTGCAGCTCGCACTTGACCCAGTGGGAACAACACGTGGCGTGCTGTAAGAGCTATGAAACCGTGTTGGCCGAAGTCCAAGCGGCGTGGGATGCCAAGTACAGCCGACCCACCAGCCGGTACTCGAAACAAGCACAACGAGTGTACTCTGAGCCCAAGAGCAAGCCGGAACGCCCCATCGCCGTCCCCGACAAGTACGACACTGAAGACGCTGTGTACGAAAAGGTCCTCACGTCCAAAGCCGACACTGCAGTGTCCCAGAACGGCGCACTGTACTCTGTCGCACTTACCGCCAATCAAGTTTTGGAAACCAAAGACATCACGTCCGTCGACGCTGCGTTGGAAGCGTTTGATGTCCCGTATTGGGTCCGATGGGGCCAGCATTGTGCACAAGTGTACAAGGCGGCCACGTCCAAGACCCCCGTTATTGCCTTTGCGTCCAAGTGGTGTGAAAAGGTCAAGACGTGGCTGAAGGACGGCGACAAGCAAGCGAAAATCGCCCAAGTGGCTGCGTTCGCCGCCGACAAGGACAACAAAGCGTGGTTGGACCACGCGACAACGGACGCAGAATTCATCGTTGATGGCGCGCCTTTGTCCGTCCCTGCCGATACCGATGACGTGCACACGCACTCGCACTACCTCGACAGCAGCAGTGCGTTCAAGAACTTGTGCAAAACGTTGAAGCGTAGCTGGGAACTGGACACTGTCGTGCCGATTGTCAGCACCAAGTGCTTCCCTCAGTCGTGTGTGCTCGCCCAACTCGCCAAATGCATTGACGTACCTGAAAAGGAGGAAACTGGTTACGACTACGTGACCAAGCCCCAACCTGGCTACAACGGCTACCGCAACTCGTACTACCAGCGTTCGATGGTGGCCTTGGAAACAGTCAACACGGGAGTACTCGCCATGGCTGGCTTCGTTGCTGGCGCCGCCGTGGTTGTCGTCGCCCAAGTCATGCTCAAGGCCCGCACCACTGGTGCCGCCTCCAGTTACTTGCTCGTCTAACCACGATCGCTTCAACTATGTGCCGTTTCTTAAATGCATTAATGTAACCTTCATGATTTTCATTTATAACATTAAAAGTTACATAGCGGTATACTACAATAGTACATTATTAATACTAACGTTACCCATACCTGTAATTAACTATAAATGTAGAATTTCAATGGTCATCTTCATTTTCTATTCAAATCCTTCCCGCGAAATCGCATGTGCGGCATTGCCATAGTCGTCGGTGCCGACGTCCAAGAGCATACCACAGCCGCCGTGGTTGCAGTGTCCAGACGAGGACCTGACCACGTGGGCACCTACGAGAGAAGAGTTGCCTCCATCGACAGAACACTTGTCATGGTCAGTGCCGTGCTCCACTTGCGAGGCACTCAGCTATGCGAACAGCCAGTCCATGACCGCCACGGCAACGTGCTGCTATGGAACGGTGAAGTCTTTGGTGGAGCTAGCATTCCCATCTATGAAAGTGACACGAAGTATGTATCCCATCGACTTGCATCCGTCGACGACGACAGCGTTTCGGCAGAGGTTGCTGCCACACTTGTCGTGGACGCGTTGAGCATCATCCAAGGTCCGTTTGCGTTCGCGTGGCTGCATGTGTCGACCAACACATTGTTTTACGGCCGAGATGGCTTGGGACGACGAAGTCTGGTGGTCCACACGCCAGACGATGCCAAGCGGTCATACTTCTTGCTCGCATCGGTTGCGCTGAACAGTCAACGTGACGGGTGGAAAGAGGTGGCCTGCACGGGCGTGTTCAGCCTGGACCTCAACATGTTGGGTGCGTTGCCACGGCTGCATCCTTGGCCTGTTCGAGTAGTATCCGTTGCCTCTCCCCGATGCCTTGCACCGCTACCGCCATCAGTAGTAGCGCTGGGTACGTCGTTCGATACTGACCCATTCTGCGACCATGCCGGCATGATGCTAGCCGCCAAGGGGCTCTTGCAAGTGCTCAGTGCGGCGGTGGCCAAACGAGTCGAGTCTATTCCAACGCAAGGGCATGCCGACTCTGCGCGGGTAGGAGTGTTGTTCTCGGGTGGGCTGGACTCGGTGGTTCTAGCCGCCCTCTGCCACTTGCACGTCCTGCCAACCGAGCCCATCGACTTGCTGGCCATTTGCTTTGACAAAGACCACAACTCCCCCGATCGGAGAGCTGCGACTGCCAGCTGGACGGAGTTGAAGCATCTGTTCCCGACCCGACAGTGGCATTTTGTGGCTATTGATATTGCCTCTCACCAAGTTGCCACGCACCAGCCACACATGTTAGCCCTCATGCAGGTACAACTCGTGCTTCGTTTGACAGGCCAATCAATGGACCAACAATGCACTTTAGCCATGCAAAACCCACATGGATTTCAATATTGGCACCGCGTTTTGGTTTCTGGCGCGAGGTGAAGGCAGGTTGGTCGTGGAACCTCCGACAAGCGACCCCACGGACCTATCGTCGTCGGAGCCGCCTGGAGTAGTGGAGCCGTTGGCGTTGTTCGAGTCGACATCCGGCTTCTGTCCGGTTCGCACCTGTCGTCCCGCCAGGAGGCCCCACCCCGGATGTGCCCTAAACAGCCACCTCTGTCGTCCGTGCTGTACCAAAATTCACAAACTCGCCATGACATTGAAGCATACGAGTACCCACCCCCAGCAAATCATATCAGCTATTGCAACGCTGGAAAGTATGGGGATTAGTGGCGACAAGTTGCAGCGTTTGCTGGCTTTTGTACCTCTCGACCAACCGAGGGGGTGTCGTCCAGTCACGAGCCTGAAAGCTTTGCCATCTCCTTCTGACGACGACACCGTGACGCTGGGCGAGTCGTACACGTCCCCGGCCAAAGTGCTCCTCGTTGGCATTGGCGCCGACGAACAAGTTGCTGGTACGCCTAACTATGCCAACTGGACACACATCGTTTTGGGGAGTGTGTGTGAATATGTGAAAATATGCAACGATTCAACTGACATTGCGGCTTATGCTGTAGGCTACGGACGCCACAAACACGCGTATGTGACGGGGGGATGGGACGGCCTTCGCGCCGAGCTCGACAAGGACATGCGACGTATTTGGCAGCGCAACCTCGGCCGCGATGACCGCATGATTGCCGACCACGGGCGGGAAGCCCGGTTCCCGTACCTGGACGAAGATGTCGTGGCGTACCTGCGAAGCCTTCCGCTGGACCACGTGGTCGACTTTGCACAGCCGAGAGGAGTGGGCGACAAGCTGATTCTGAGGATCGTGGCGAGGCAGTTGGGACTAAAACATTGCACGGCGTTGGCCAAGCAGGCGATTCAATTCGGTTCGATATATATAAATATATATATATATATATATATATATATACTATAAGGTTGACGAAAGCGATGACAAGTGTCACGGATATGTACGATAGGCACGCGAATTGCTAAACAGTCCAACGAGCGTGTGGTGGGACTTCACCCCAAAGGCACGACTGAGTTTACAGGTTGAGCGAGTGTGTTGGGTCGACAGCAACACAGGGGGGTAGATGACGATCGCTCGATTGAGAAGATCAAGGACATTAATATTATGCAGTGTATTTTGTACTAACTTACTCGCTTTTGGAACGAGTTGTCGCACGCTCAAGCGATGTACAGTTTGTACTGGGAATTGTTTCGTAGCACAGTGTGAATGGCGGATAACTTTAATGGATGGCGGCGCTAGGTTAACTTTGTTAGTAGTAGTTGCTTTAACGGTGGAATCGGATTGAAATGTAGTACTATTAATAGTAGGAACGTTATTTATTAATATGTAATACTGTATTAATAGTAGTCATAACGTTATACTGTAATATTCCTTTGAAATATCACGAGTTTGCATTTTCGTGACCAAGTGCAAACACTGGGATCGCAAGCCAATCCCACGTGTTGACCATGCCAATAATTTGAACCAAGTATAGGCTCAGTTGTAGTTAGTTATGCCGCACCGACAAGGTAAAGCTGGAACTCACGTCCGACAGAATTATGTAACCCAATTGTACCGGTATGGGATGTACTATGTACTGTGTTTGCTCTGTCGCAGGCGTAGAGTATTATTAGCTTCGCATGAGCCGGTTATAATTAGCTACTAGTACTAGTAGCCAACAACACATGACCGGGGTAACCGACGCTGCCAGTGCCTCGTTTTCCTGCGCATCGATTTTGGGTCGTCATGGGTGGCGGCGTGTCCAGTCCGCTTGAGCCGGAAGCGCCGGGGTCGCTCAAGCTGTTCCATTCCCTCAAAGACGAGTACTCTGACCTTGTGACGCAAGACATCGCCGACGAAGTCATGTTTGAAACGCTGAAGCAGGTAAGTACACACACTACCGATCGCTCGCTGTAGGATCCCATCCACGTGAACATGTGCTTGGTAGATGTACGTGCAGGCCGTGCATGAGTCCGACACTGGCACGCCGCGTGCCCTCTACAAACGCGGGTCATGGGCGCGTCAGAATTCTGAAAAGTCCAAAAAAGCCAAACGCGCCAACGTGTTTACGCCCGGCTTGGTACTGCCTCGTCCTCTATTCTAATTGGTTTTGATGTGTTGTTGTGGCAGGGCTTGCAAACGGTGCCGAGGGTGGACGATGTCAAGCAGCCGACAAAGTCTCCAGACGTGATGAAACTCCTTCGAGACAACATCCAAGCGCTGCTCTTCGAAGCCACAACCGACGACGAAATGGACAAAGTCGTAGCCGTCATGACAGACATGCATGTGCGGGCAGGCGATGTGGTCATCCAACAAAACGACCACGGCGACAAGTTCTACGGTAATCTCGCGGCTAAACATGAAAATGAAGCGGTCGAAAGAAACTGAGACGTGGTTGTTGTTGCATAGTCCTCGAGCACGGATCGTGCGAGTTTCTCGTCAATGATGTCCATGTGGGCGACGTCGAGGCGGCGGGGCACTTCGGGGAGCTCGCCCTCATCTATGACGGTACGATAGTATTGTGTGTCGTTGAAAATGGATTAATCACCAAGTTTCTCGCCAGCCCCTCGAGCGGCGACGGTGCGGGCGACTCGGGATTGCACGCTGTGGACGTTGGGTCGCAATGAATTCCGAACGGTACATAACCAGTCATGCCCGTGCCCGCTGTGCTTGTTGTTATTTCCAAAGCACCTTTGACCATTATCATGCCGTGCTCGGTGTTGGGCTTAGATTCAAGCGCAATCGTCAGAAGATTCGCTCGCCAAGCGGTCGCACTGGTTGCGTAACGTGCCGATTTTCAGTAGCCTCTCGGCGCGGCAGCTATCCCTGCTCAACCGAGCGTTCGAAGTGGTCAAGTTCGAGCCCGACGAAGTGATCGTCAAGCAAGGCGCGATGGGCGACGCGTTCTACATTGTCTCGGCCGGCACCGTGCTGTGCACTATGGACGGTATACTCGCCACTGGTGTAGATTGAGTTTTTCTGTCCGCTCGTGTGCAAACCAAGCCGTATTACGACATAGGCTCCAAGCGCAATTTGCATATCCAAGCCACGTCCGCCGACGAGGTGGGTGGACCATACTATGCTTTGCCATGTGTTTGCTTGCGAATTGACGATTTCGTTCGTTCGGGATGACGTTAGGTGGCAAGGCTGGGCGAAGGCGAGTACTTTGGAGAAACGTCGCTGCTGAACGACCAGCCGCGCAACTGCACGGTCCGCGCGGTGGGGTCGGTGAAGTGTCTCCGGCTCCACCGATCCGACTTTGACAGCATGCTCGGGCCGTTGTACGCGATCTTGGAAATGAACGCGTTCAAGCGCATCCTGCGCATGTTTGACATATTCAAGGCGCTTGTCGACGAGGAGATGGAGCACCTGACGACCCACTTTGAGATCGTCGAGTTTGGCTGCGACACCGTTATCTTCACGACGGGCGACGTGGCCGAGTACTTTTACATTGTCCGGACGGGGAGTGTGTCGTTGCATCCGGGGGCGGACGGCAGCTCGTCTGTGGGCGTCGACCCCGTGACCCTCAACGTCAAGGACTACTTCGGGGCCGAAGTCTTCCAGTACGAATGCCCCAATCGACTATAACATTGAATGAAACGTGTAGTCGATGGTCACACCTAGATCGATTACGTAGGGGAACGACGTACCATTCAACTGTACGCACGGGCGACGAAATCACGAGTTGCTTTCGCCTGTCCAAGACATTTGTCAACCAGGATCTGGCCAGTGGCCGCAACTGCTGCCTCCGCCCAGAATCTCAAAAAGCCATCCATGTCAACCCCCTGAGTTTGCTCGACTTGTCCGATCTCGTCCATGTATGTGCAACAAATATTGTTTTCTTGTCCTGTATAGCGTATCTACTACATCACTGGGACTACTTCCGTTGAACTGCCCGTTTGAAATGAATATGAATGGTTGAGAGCATAGATTGGCGTGTTGGGCGAAGGATCGTTTGGCCGGGTGTCGATGGTACAAGCGTTTGTGGATGCCCATGAGTACCTCCTTGCGCTCAAGTGCGTGTCCAAATCGCATGTGCTCGAGTGTCACCAACAAGAACACATCATGCGGGAGCGGTCCATCTTGAAGGATTTGCCGTATCACCCTTTCATTGTGCAGCTTCATGCTACATACCAGGTCCATTTGATCTTGCTAGAACACATACATACATATACCCTCTAGATGAAATGCACAAACGCTGTCTAAACCTCTGTGAATTAGGACCAAAACTACTTGTACATGCTCATGGAACTCGTCCAGGGCGGCGAATTGTTTGGGCTGCTGCACACCAACATATTTGACCGACCGCTCGTGGAAGAAGACATCAAGTTCTTTGCCGCAAATGTGTACTTGGCGCTAGAGCATATGCACAAGCGCGACATTGCGTACCGAGACTTGAAGCCGGAAAACCTCTTGTTCAGGTCTCATAGCAACACACAACACCCCCTCCCCCTCCTCCACCCCCTCCACACTCACATTTTGTGGTGGAATGTGTGTGCTTTGCAGCGAAAATGGGTACCTCAAGGTAGTGGACATGGGGTTTGCCAAGAAGATCCCGTTCTCAATCACAGACGAGCACGGCCGTGTCGAAGTGCACGCGCGAAGCTACACGCTGTGCGGCACGCAAGAGTACTTGGCCCCCGAGTTCGTCCTCAACACGGGCCACGACTTGGCCGTGGATTATTGTACGCAACTAACTAGCTAGGACTTTACCAATTATACCGCGTGGGGGGGGGTATCTATGATGATGATTGATGATGGTAGGGGCGTTTGGGATTTTGATTTACGAAATGTTTTTGGGGTACACGCCGTTTGAAACGCCCGATGGCGACATTGCCAAACTGTTCAAGAACATTGCGTTTGTGCGCACGGGGGCCAATTGCGTTCAGTTTCCGCACGAGTCGACCGTGGACTACCCCATCGCGTGTAGCTTTATCGAGGGCTTGCTTCACGGCGACCCCACGAAACGCCTCGGGATGGGCCAGAACGGCTCGCATGAGATCCGTAACCACCCGTGGTTTGAAGGGCTCGACTGGGACAAGCTGCGTGACCAGGAGCTGTCCGTGCCGTACTTGCCCCAGCTCAACGGTCGCTATGACACGTCCTTGTTTGAAGGCGACCAAGGGATTCGAAGTTCAGACATGGACTACGACGGCGCCGAAAACTACCTGTTTGACGGCTTTTAATAGTCGAAACAAAGTGTGTTGGTGTTGGACCGTCCACCTTCCTTTGGGGCTTGCTTTGTTTTTTGTGTAACGCCTAGCGGTTTCAGCATACGTGGCCTTTCGAACTGTAGAAACAAACACAACCATAGACATTATTGCATCATGCGATCGCAGAGGGGCCCACCCCTTCGGTCTCCACGTCACAGCCCGACGAGCGGCAGCAATAACGACGAACCATCGTCGACAGTGTTGGATCCGGCGCTAGCCGACCCGATTCGACGCCAGGTTCAATCATGTCGAAAGGCTGACTTTCACGAAGTACTCGGCGGCACAAGCCACACTCCGTCCGTCTTGCGTCGTATCCCGCTATCTCCTCGTTGCGACGTCGACACAGCCCAGGCATTTCGCGATGCTGTGCGAGAAGACATTGTATTGAATGGTATGAGATGCACGCTTGGTTACGAGGCTCAATCTCCGGTACGACTTGATCAGGCGTTCAGTTTGTCGGGGACCACCGCACAGAAGCGTTCGTTGCCGCTGTCAAGCGCATTGTGGAGAAGTACACGATCACGATCCAAGGTCCGCTGAAAATCAACTCTTAATTGCTCCATCTGTACTTAGGTACATATCAACGCCCAAAAAGTCATTGCACGTGTCGGACCGTGTCATGCGAAGCTGCTCTCGAACGCACAGGTACAACAATAAAGGCACATCAAATTCCACGGCGCCACTCACCAAACCCTACCAGTGGCGCAGACTCGTACTTTGCCCTCCAGGAACTATTTGGCCACCCTGATTTGCTCGTAAGTATTCAGACCACTGGTATTGCTACGACAATCACCAAACTAGTACTAACGCACGCCAATTGTGCATGTCTTGTTAGATCAAACCACGGCAAGACCCGCCGCCGCCGCCACTGGACGTCACGCTGGGAGTTGATCGGAAAGGTGCGTTCGCACAGAGTGGGTGGGATACTGAGTGTTGGCATCCAAACATACAACATGACGCTCTTGTCCACTTGGAATAGGGACGTTAAAATGTAGAATTTGCGCCGCCAACCTCTATGGCCTGTATCGACACGATGACATTGAGCAAGAGGTCGTTTATGGGGTACTAAAACTGCACCTACATTCTGACCAATCAGACCGTGTTGACGGATTCATCATGATGTCGGTCGATCGACCTCTTGTAGCGAACGGCGGTGGTGCCACCGTTTGTGCTCGTGGACACGGTGATCGTCGAGGAAATCAACTTTACCACCGACGTGGCCACGCGGTACCTGAGCGTCCGGTCACCAGTACCAGACGTGGACGTCCACTCGGAACTTCGCGAGTTGTTTTGATCCCCCCCCACACACACACAACGAGCCATCCATTGCAACTTGCATCTCCTCTTTACGACCGGAAACATGGTCCTCATTGCAACGCATCATTCCCCCCAGCCATACAATATAAACTACTACCTCCAAGTACTGTAAAACTGTTATACGACAAACCCCTTGCATTATCAGCACGATAACGTTATACTTCAAAGCATATAAACACTGCCTGCCTGCGTCTATCTACATTAAATCCAGACGCCGTCGCCGCCGTCGTCGTCGTCGTCGCCTTCCGAGTCGGAATCAGAATCGTCGCTTGCTCCGCGAAAGTACTCTTGGGTTGCCAGCGACACGCGGTGGTCCGACTCGAGCGCGAGCTTCTTAAATAAGTTGACTTGATCCTCCGAGAGGCCAGTAAAGTCTGACACTTGGTCCTCGTCTTCTTCTTCGCCTAGCATCATCATGCTCATGCGGTGGGCTTGGTGCACCACTTCATGCATGCGCTGCAGCTCCTTGGCCATGGCAAAGTTCTGGTCTTCGCGGTTCTGGAGGAGTTCCGTGTCCTGGTCGTACTCTTCGTCGTCGTACGTGTCTTCGTCCTCGTCGTACGCTCGCACATGCATCTCGTCGTCCGACTTTGCGGTCGGCGATGTGTTGCTGTCTCGAATCGACGACACGGACATCGCGCCGTCCGACGTCGAACGGAGCAACATCGACGACGACGTCACGTCCACCAACGACCGCTTCCGCTGCGCCTCGAGCTTCCGCGCCAACGCGTCGTTGCCGTCCGCCTTGGCCTTGGCTTCCGCCGCTTGCAAGTGCCGCGCCAGCTCTTCCTTGCCGCGCTTGTCTCGCTCCATGCGATCGGTCGACGACGGCTGTGACAGCCGCTCCGAACTCGCGATGGCATTAACTACAGTGTTGGCACTACTGCCCGTGGCACTGCTACTCCGCCTCAATTCCTCGAGCTCTTTGATCATTCGCTCGGCTTCTCGTCGGGCTTGCTTTTCCTCAATCTCTTTCAGCAACGACAAACCTTCCCGCGTGCTCGGGCGTCGGGAACCCCCCCCCGACTTTACCGGTGCCACCGCCCCTTCTGCCGCCTCTGGCGTAGATGGGACGTCATTTTCAGCCGCCGCGTCTTCCTGCACGACGATCACGGGGTCCAATATCGGGTCACCATAGTACTGCACCCAGCACGTTTCGCAGTACCATTGATTGTCGGAATCGTCCAAGTAGAACGGCAGCAACGTGGTTTCGACCGTCGCGCACTGAAAGCAGCACTTTTGCGCGGCCGCGGGGATCACCAGGGCACTGTCGAGCGTTGGTGCCGACGACGTGATGGAGCTCAGGTCCTTGAGCATGTCGTCGCGCATTTTGTCCAAATGGTCTTGGTTCACTTCAACATGTGTAAAGTCGATCGAGTCGCGACTGAAAAACTTGTCGCTTGATTTGAGTTCGGCAAATAGCGAGTTGGCCGTGGCGATGACCGCCTTGGACTTGTCGGCGGTCGCGGGGAGCAAAATGCGCTCCGTCTTTTGCTTGGCCAGCTTCTCTTCGTACTTTCGGGCTTGGTCTTTGAGCTGTTCCAGCGCTTCGGCCAGCACCTGCGCTTCGCGCTCGGCGCGCGTCAGCTCGGCCTTCTTCTGGCCACGCTTCTTGTCTGCTTGGATGGCCACAAACGCCTTGGCGGCTACGCGGAGGTAGTTAGCCTCTTTGGACCCTTCTTCAATCTCCCGCATCGACACGCCAGCAAAGTCGTCTGTCATAATATCCAGGCCTTGCGACGTGGCCACCAACTGTTTGGCCACGTCCAGTGGAATCTGGTCGCGTTTGTGAAAGGAGGACGACGACGAAGATGAAGCGGCGTCCCCGGGGTGCATCGAGTGGTGAGGAAGGTGAATGTCCCGCACCACGGGTCGGAAGCGCAGGATGATGGGCTTGGGCGTGTGCTTGAGCAGCCGCAGTGTACTCGTGTACGACGATTCGTCGACCAACTTGCCGTTGACTGTGACCAGGACATCCCCCACGTGCGCGTTGTGGAGGCCGCTGGCGCTTCCTTTGCCCGTCAGCCGCGATACCATCGGAACGTCGCTGGCTGTGGGCTTTAGCTTTAGCCCCAGCTCGCCTTCCCGCCACACAATGTCGTACATACCAGCGTCGGACGTGAGTTTGGCAGACAATGGAAGGTGCTGCATGGACGACGTGGTGGTGTCGGACGAGATGAGCGGTGACGGGGCTGTGGTTGGGTGGTGCGGCGTGGGTGCAGGAGAAGCTATACGTGCAGCAGGCTCTTCCTGGTCCTCCATGATGGGCGGCGGTACCGTCCTCATACCCGATTCGGAAGCCGCTTCTTTGTCGCGACTGCGAGATACCCGTCGCCGCATGCGCTTGAACTTGAGGATCGCCGGTTTCTCGAGGCTTTTCAGCGTGGAAATCGACTGCCGGAACCCGATTTCCTTGGTCGAGGCACCGTTGATCTCGAGCAGAATGTCGCCGACGCGGGCGCGTTCGATTCCGCGCGACCCGAGTCCTTTGCCAGTGATCTTGCGAATGCACGGAATGTGGCAGTCGATGTCGTCTGGGCGAAAGATCATGCCAAGCGGTCCTTCAACCCATTCCACCGTGTACATTTCTCGTTTTGGACGGCCAGAGGACGAAGGCGGCGGCGGCAGCAGCAGCACCTGGTCGGACGTGATACTGCCGGCGTGTGATGGAGACATGGTGGGTTGCTCAGTGGGAAACGCGGGCGGCAACGAGTTACCGCCAGATCGTCGCTGGTTTGAGCTTCGGTGGTCTGAGCCTTGCGACGTACGGTCCGAAAGGCGAGTGGGGTCGGGAGATGCTAGGTTTGTGGCCAAGAGGCTGGACGTGGATCGGTTCTCACGAGGAGACGAAGACGCGTGCTGCTGCTGTCGAGGATACGCGAATGGTTCTGACCATGTGGAATGGTCGCGACCGTCGCCGTAGGCAGACGCCTGTCGATATAGAGTGCGTACCGACCTGTTGTCGCTGTTGCCGTTGGCGCGCGTGCCTTCGCTGTGGCGATTGTTCTTGTGGATGGCAAGGGACTTTGGCACGCGAAATCGCAGGACACACGGTCGTGGAATTGTCTTGAGAATGTGTACGACAGCAGTGTATCCTCGTCGCGCTGTCTCGACCCCATTAACGCTCACAAGCAAGTGCCCGACAGCAACGCCAGCAAGAGCCGCGGCGGAGCCTTCACGGGTGATCCGTCCCACCACTGGAGGCATGTCATCTCCCAGCTCGGCACGCAATGTCAAGCCTAGGGTGCCATCACCCCATGTCACGTTGTACTCCATCGAGTATGCAGTCTATAGACAACCTCGGGTAGGTGGAGAAGTAATGAAGCCAATGACAGCACCAAGTCTTTACCGAAATCAAACAGCCGACTACCCTCCGGATTGGGACCCCCCAAAACGCATTTTTGACACGTTTTTCATGGGACCTCCTACCCCCGGTCCCATGAATTTGGTCATCCCAAGTGAGTAATCTGCCGTGTCTGGCGCGGTTAACCAACCATCCCAAGTACCGCTGTCGGCATCGGCAATGTTGGACTAGAGGTCTACTCAGGTGTTAATGGCGGCAACCATGTAATCAAAATGTGATGAACTTCAGGCACGAGTCAGTTTGACGACACCATGATGCAAGCCGTAGTGTGACCCTGGGTGATGGGCACAAAGTGGTACTTCACGGTTCGTGCATATCGAGTGCCTAGTGTGCATTATGGCTCGGCAGGCACGTTCCTGCCACGGAGGTAGACCTACAGAGCCTGGTGTGCCATATAAGAAGCTGATCATGTCAGCATTTTAAGGCTATGGTCAGTGCAACATGGCTGGCAAGGCCAGTGGCTTGCCAGGCAGAGAAGTACCCGTTGCTCTCGCCGTCCATATTGCATTCGCCCGTCCAAACTAAAGATAGCTCCACATCACCAGGTCCCATCTATAAATACCTCGTCCCCGCAGTCAAATCTTAAACATGGCTGTGATGGCGTCGCATTCTTGGAATGGTCATGCGTCGGTTGCATAGCGCTGTGGCGCTCTTGGCGGTAGGGTTGGCGCCCACCGACGGCTTCTCAGGCGACGTCACTGCCTACTCGGACAAGTGGCAGGGCGGTAATTGCGGATTCAATTCTGTCGGGGGGGATGGACAGTCGTACTTTGCTGCGTTGAACGCACCGCAATGGGGAAACAAGATGCAATGTGGACGCTGTGCGCGCGTCGCGTGCGTGAGTCCGGCGTGTGCAAGTCGTCCGGCCATCATCGTCGCGATCACGGACCAGTGTCCGGAATGCAAGACAGGGGATTTGGACTTGTCCATTCAGAGTATGATCGCGTCATCCTTTTATGCATTCGTCGGTGGGTGGGTGGGTTGGTTGACAAATGTATGGCAATGTTAGGCTTCAAGGCGCTCACAGGCCACGACCCCGCACGCTACAAAATCGACTGGCAGTTTGTCGAGTGCCCGGTCGAGTTTGTCAAGGGCAGCCTCGAGTTCGACGTGAAAGAGGGCTCGAATGCGTTTTGGTGGGCGCTCCAACCGCGGAACTTTGCGCAGCCGATCCGGTCCGTGGAACTGAAGGCGCAAGGGCGAGACTGGGTGACGTTGGTCGACCCAACGACTAACGGCATTGACGCGTTCTTCTTTCTTGACCAAGACAAAGGCGGACTACCAGGTGGTCCGTGTCAAATTCGGACGACGTCCACGTCCGGAGAAGTCCTTGTCGAGTCATTCGATCAGTTGCCCACCAGTGGCACCCTCTATGGCACAAAACAGTTCACGAGAACTTCCACGACGGTGGGCCAGGAGAACCCTAACCCATCGAGCACCACAAAATCTCCAAGTTCTTCAAACCCTCCCAGTGCATCAACTACTAGCACCCCCACTTCCACACGTCGTCCTGACGACTCTATTGCTACGGCGACACAGCTCACGGCCACAACTACCCTCCCCCCCATCACCCCCTCTTCGCCCCGTCCTTCTCCATCAAGCGGCTACGGTGGCGGCCTACCCCACTGCAACCCGTCAACAGTATCGTACGAACTGAAGCAAGGGCAAGGAGGATTTGCCCTCCAAGTGTATATCACGGAGGCCTCCAACAACGATTCGTGGACAGTTGACGCCACCGCTTCCGCCGTCACAACCAGCTACATCACAGGCATTTACGAGCCGTGGAACTGCGAGTGGTCGCGGACAAACGCAACGTTGCACTTGAAACCGGTGTCGTCCCGTCGTTCGTTTGGCGGCCCCAATCATGTGGGGGTGCTGGGGAATACCACGGACGTCTTGATCTTGACGTCCATCACGTTCTCGACGCCGTCGGGGGCGTGCAGCATCCCATCCGTGGTGGGAACCAGCCCCATTGGGTTTGCGGCGGCAGAAATGTCGGAGGAAGGGCCAAGCGCCGGGGCCATCGTAGGCGTCTCTGCAGCGACGATCGGGCTTGTCGCCGCTGTGGTGATGGTCATCCGGGTGCGTCGGCAAGCAAAAGCAAACACGCCTGGATTTGGGGGAATGTTGACCCCCATCGACTTTGCCGTGAGCACGCCCGTGGCTGTGCTATAGCTGCCCTCTGGACACTATTAGTACACGGTTTTGCTTTTTTAGACACAAGAATGATATATAACGAGATCATCTACATGTGGATGCAACGCTTGCAAACAGCCATACTACTGTATGTGGCAACTTACCTGACGAACTCACGACTTCGGTGGATCGTCCACCGAAGTCGTGAGTTCGTCAAGTTCGAAATAAAATACGTAGCTACCAACACAATCACGTTAGTATAATAACTCCTCCTTTGCAGCTCAACACGATCAGGGCATCATTTTATACTGACAATTGCTTCACGTTACTTGAAAATATACCGTTCTAATTGTCGCTCCAGAGCTCAAAACTGGGCGATGGAATCGAGGAGGGAAACGCCCGTGACAGTTTCGTAGTGATCGATATATGCGCGCACCTTGGGAGGCCAAACGACGTTCTTGACGATCGTGAGACGTCGTAGCCGTCCAAAGAGGTCGATGTCGTCGTAGCTGAGCGTGTCGTTGACCGACTTCGGTGTCCTCAGCAGTCCTTCCAGCTCGACCAAGAACTGGTTGAACGTTTCAACATACGCGGGGGAGTTTGCAATGGCAAGTTCGAACGGCCCAATGGACGGCTCCTTCTTCTTGCGGTAGTACGCTCGCGACGCCGGCTCGGCGAATTCGGCAAAGTACCCAACTTCGGCTCGAGGATGGTACAGTCGGTTCATGACGTCGGCTGAGTCTTGAAGCCACATTTTCAAGTCTTCGCGCGACGCTGCTTCGGATTCGGCCAGAATGGGCTTGCCGCCGAGGTGGGTGTCCACGTACCGCACGATGTCCATGCTTTCCTTCATGATCAACCCGTCGGGGGTTTCGAGAATGGGCACCACCTTGGAGCCCACAAGTGCAATGGGGGTCGCTTCGTCGCGATTTTGCAAAAACACAATCTCAACGTCCACCCCCTTCAACGCGAAGATGGCGCGCACGCGGGTGCTAAACGGGCAATGGTCGTAGATGTACACTCGCGGTTTCGTGGTTTGTACTGCAGCCGCCTTGTTGGTCAACAGAGATGCCGCGAGTCTATAGCCCACGCTGGCGCCGACCCCCAGGCTCCCCAACACTGCTAGGACCACCGACTTGGATACCCCGCCTACACTCATGTGGTGTTAACCGGCGATTTTGATTGTGCGTCATCGCAAACGCGGCGAAAGGTACCAGTGTTTGTGGTTCTGAAACGATGACTAAAACCATCGATGGTGCCCCTGCAGGCGGTTTCATTGGTGGAGTTTTGAAAGAATATCTTGAAACTGTTTACTAAAAAGTACTACGAGTACAAGTTGGTTTACTAAAATGCCATCTGGCAGTCGTCGATATTATTACAGTACGATGCGAGGCCTCGGAAACCCATAAGGGTAGGGAAATTTTTTCCCCTTTTTTCCCTATACTGTAAGTAATTAGGGAAGCCTCCTACCTGGAAAGTAAATACTCGAGTAGGGTACAAGGAACTGAATATTTCCCTAACTGGAACTAAAAAATAAGAGGCCCATAACGTAAATGGCCAATTTATGGTGCACTTAAAACGGACCTCGTCGTAGAATGCACCTTATTCGTCTCTCAGAACCGGGATTTCAATACTGAAAAGTGCTGCGTGAAGCCGAAAGGTTGGGCATACATCTGCTTATTTACAGTTAATCGACTTGAATCGCTTCATCTTAGCGTTCATTTACTTCGATTTCCACTCAAATCAAGGCAAAATACTACGTAGTAGGTGGGACGTGACGGTTTATGATGCATGGTTTAAGCTTTAGCTTAAAATATGTATACTATGTTTGCTTCTTTTTGGTCAGTTCGTATTTCTACCGGATATCGATTGGCTATTCCTGAAATCAAGAAATTCCATTGGCCAATTTGAGTGCACCATAAACTGGCCATCTACGTTAGAAAAGTATACTTCCTCTGTCCTTCTTTACTGTGACCATTTGTACTTCTAGCGACACCAAAAATTCATATTTTATCGGATTTCGACGAGTGACATCTAGAAAATTCGACAATCAAAATATAGAGGTAGCGCCTATTGGCGATAAGAGGTGAAAACCAGGTTTTGGGGGTAAAAACCAATGGAGACTAAACGCCCTCAGAAAATTATTAAAAAATGTCTATAAAAACCTCAATTTTGAATTTGCCGCCATGAGCCCAGCCCCACGGTCAACACGCGAACTCACCCCAGGCATGAATATGGAAGTCGTATTTGCCTCCAAGATGCCATACACAATGGCAAGCTCGCACACGGTTCCATTCAAGCCACAGCTATTCGCTGTCAAGTCGGTCGCAGCCACCGTCCGCAAGATATGGCGCGACTTCAAGAGCGGGTCGATGACATCCAAGAAGAAAGGGCGTGTCGGACCGAAACCTTGCCACACCCCGGCTGAGGTCACCGAAATCGTTCGTAGCGTGCCGGCCCGCGATCGCAGCACCATGCACCATATGGCATCCTTGACGAAGATTTCCGTAAGCACTCTTTGCCGCCACTTGAAGTCTGGGACGATCAACCGTCGATCGTACCGACTCAAAACGCTACTGACTGATAGCCACAAATTCGAGCGGCTGACATTCTCTAGAGCCCACGTAAACATTCAGTTGGATGCCATGAATGATTACATCAGCAGTCGCGCCAGAGACGCTGCCAGCGCGGTCGAATCCTGCGAACCCGACGAATCCCCTGGGCCCGCCGAATTTGACTTCTCCGACATGTGGGACGTGGTGCATCTCGACGAAAATTGTTTTAATGCTGACAAGGACTGCCGGAATACTTAATTGACGAGAGGGGAAGCCCATGAACGTCGTGCCTGGAAGTCAAAGCGCTTCATACCAAAAGTGATGTTCTTGGCGGCCGTGGTCCGTCCTCGCCTAGCTTGGCATTCGGCCCTTTGTTGAGAAAACGCCGGCCCGTCGAAACTCCCGCAATCATCCTGCTGGTACATTGGTGACGGTGTTGGTCAACGTGGATGGAAAGACATACCGTCAACATGGTCGTACCGTCCATCAAGGAGCGATTCCCGAGCAGAAGCAAACGAGTTGTGCTGCAGCATGACAATGCCACGCTTCATGGGTCCATCGATGAAGACACCTTGGCTGCTGTGTCGACGGATGGGTGGACATTTGTGGTCCGTCGACAGCCGCCAAATAGTCCGGACCTTAACGTCCGTGACCTCGGCTTTTTCGCATCGATTCAAGCACTACAATACAAGATGGTGAGTCGGTCGATGGACGATGTGATCGAAGCTACATTGTCCGCCTTCGAGGTTCTCAGTAGTGATAAGTTGAGTAGCATCTTCCTTACCCTGCAGGCGGTGATGTGCCTTGTAATGGAACACCACGGCGAGAACAACTTTAAGTTGCCCCACCTGAAGAAGCATACATTGAGACGTGCTGGAACCCTCATGGCGAACGTCACATGTCCTGCTTCGCTTTTCTTTCACGTGAACTCATTCGTCCAGCAGTCCTTGAGTCGATAAGATTTATAGCCAATGAAATGTATGTATTTCAAAATCAACCAATCACAATAATATGGTCGCAGTATTGTGGGAAAAGTGCAATCTTGAAGTGGTCATAGTAAAGAAGGACAGAGGAAGTATCTTCCAGTTATGCAAATGCACAAACTGTGGATTGTATTGCAGGCCTTCGTGTCTGAAAAGGTTGCGTTAAACACCAAACTGAATTTTGTTCAATTGTGGTATTGTTGTGTTTATTCTAAACTGGAGCGACATGGAGAATGAATCGACACAACCAATAAATGTAAGACAAGAATCGGCAGAAGGGTTTAGCCAATCAGATTGCAGGAAACCATCATCAACGTCAAACTATTAATAGTGTGTGACTTCAATTAGTGTGATACCAATCACCACAGGACTCGCGCCATTGTTGCCACCACAACAGCCATCCATCCATCTGCATTACTATGAAGTAATGGCTTCGTTATCGACCTTCGTTATCGCAATTTGCGGTCATAAAGTAGGATGCGGACGTTTCAGGTCAACACTTGCAACTTGGTCCAATATGGTCCCATGGATTACTGTATTACAATTCACGTTGAGTACAATAGGGTTGGTACCAATGTCTTTAGAACCGAGCGATGGAGTCCAAAAGAGGCACATCGGTGGCCGTGGACAAGTGGTCAATGTACGCCCGGACGCGTGCCGGCCACACGACGCCCTTGACGATTGTCAGTCCGCGGAGGCGGCCAAAGAGGTCGATGTCGTCGTAGCTGAGGGTGCCATTGACCGACTGCGGTGTCTTCAGCAGCCCCTCCAAGTCCAACAAGTACCCGTTGAGGGCGTCGATGTAGGCGGGGGAATTCGCAATCGCCACCGCGAACGACCCGATGCTCTTCTCCTTCTTCGCTTTGTAATACGCGCGGGACGTGGATTGGGCAAATTCGGCAAAGTACCCCGCTTGGAAGCGAGGATGATACAGACGACGCATGACGTCCGCCGAGTCATGAATCCACTTCTTGAGATCTTCGCGAGTCGGGTCGGCTTCCGCCAGGATGGGAGCGCCGCCGTAATGGGCATCCACGTAGCGGACGATGTCCATGCTTTCAGGCATCACAACTCCGTCGGGGGTTTCCAAGATCGGCACGACCTTGGACCCCACAAGGCCAATCGGCGTGTCTTCGTCGTGGTTGGCCAAGAACACCAACTCCACGTCGACCTCTTTCAAGGCGAAGATCATTCGCACGCGAACACAGAATGGACAATGGTCATAGATGTACAGGCGAGGCTTGGTCAACACCTTCTGCGCCACCTTCTTCGCGACAAGTCTAGACGCTGCCACGTATCCCAAGCCGATACCAGCCCCCAAGCCGCCCAGTAGAGTGAGCACCACAGACGATCGCGTCATGTTGATGAAAAATGTTTCCGGAGGCAAGCGAGTGACATCCGGATGATATTTATCCGGATAAAGTCGACGCAAACGAAAGGAACTATGGTGGCCGTGGAAGCTGCTCCGCCAACTGCCAATGGAGCTGCTGCCGGTGTCGCGCCTGCGGCGGAAGAGCAGGGGGGCATGGGATGGTTCAGTCTTCTCCGCATGGTTGTGCTGTGGTACGGGATCAACAAGGTCACGTCGTACCTGTGGACTGGCAGCTTCAACGGTGCGCAGCCTGCTGACCAGCCAAACCAATCGCCGCAGCGCCAACAGCCCGTGGCGATCCACCCCGGTTCCTCGCCTCAGCTTGATCTTGGCGATGACGATGTGCCCGAGTCGCCCGTGGTGTCGCAGCTAGGATCTGGCTTGGAATCGTTCGACCCGAATTTCAACCCGTTTCGCAAATTTGCCGCCATCTCGCCATCGGGCAAGCGGTTGCCAGCGCACACGAACCTGTTTCCTCTGGGCGTGTCGTTGGACCTGCTCGTGTACGTGACCGAGTCGGTGGAGTTTGATTTCGACGATGCATCCACGGCCGCGGCAGTGTGGTCCGAGCCCGGCTTGACGTACGACTATGTCGATGCCGACCCGGAGCGCAAGACGCAACTGAACGTGACTGTGAGCGACCGCGTGTTGAACCACAACGCCACGTTGTACGCCCACGCGTTCTTCACCCGATCGAGTCATTCGCCAAACCCCCGGCATGCCAGTACGATCGTGCCTCCTTGTCCTGCACCATGTCGCAACCATTGACCACATGCTTTGTAGATTTCGACTCGACTGCGACAGTGTACCGCCAAGTCGAACTCATCACGTACCGTCCTCGAGCCAAGAAGACCAAGCGGCGCAACTTGCTGCACGCCGCCGCGGCGGAAGTTGACGACTCGGACGACCAACAAGCCGACGACCTCGTCACAACTTACGTGGCGCACTGGAAGCCGTCGTTGATTGTAAACCTGGTGTGCGACCACACATCGTACGCGCGGGGGACGGCGCCGCTGCCGTTCATTGCACCGCACATGCAAGTGGATCCCATCTCGGGACAGTACCTGCCGATCCTGTATCTCAACGACTTTTGGGTGCTCGAAGACCACTTGATCCGTGTGAACCAGTCGACGACGACGTTGTCGTTGGAGGTTACGTACTACCCCATGTCGCTCATCAAGTTTGGGCTGTACCAGCAGATGACGCAGAACTTTCGCAACCAGCAGACCATGGGCACGGGCACCAAGAAGGACGCGGACGCGATCAAGAAGCTGTTCATCGAGACGAATCCGTACCTGTTGGCGGTGACCGTGGTCGTGTCGATTCTGCACACAGTGTTTGACATGCTCGCGTTCAAGAATGACGTGAGTTTTTGGCGCAAACAAAAGAGCATGGAAGGGCTGAGCGTGCGCACGGTGGTCCTGAATGCGTTTTTCCACTTGGTTATCTTCTTGTACCTGCTGGACAACGACACGTCGTGGATGATCCTCTTCAGCTCGGGGCTGGGCGTGGTATTGGATGTATGGAAGATCCACAAGGCGGTCAAAGTGACGCGAGATGCCAGCTCTGGAAAGTGGAGCGTCCAGGGGGAGGCGACCTATGACTCGTCGACGGCCGAGCACGACCGCGTGGCAGTTGCCCACGTGTCGTACGTCATGTACCCGCTGCTGGTCGGGTACGCCGCGTACCAGCTCGGGTTTAGCGAGCACAAGAGCTGGTACAGCTGGGTGCTGTCGTCACTCACGAGCTTTGTGTACGCGTTTGGGTTTATCATGATGACACCCCAGCTGTACATCAACTACAAGCTCCAAAGCGTCGCGCACTTGCCGTGGCGCGCGATGGTGTACAAGTCCCTCAACACGTTCATCGATGACCTGTTTGCATTTGTCATTACCATGCCCATGATGCATCGCCTCGCGTGTTTCAGAGATGATGTCATCTTCTTTGTGTACTTGTACCAAAGGTGGATCTACCGCGTGGACAAGACCCGTGTGAACGAGTTCGGGCAAGGAGGCGGAGATGATGGTGACCAAGCCCCGGAACTGTTACCTGCTGCCGCCATTGCCAATGCCAACGCACACGAGGAAAGTGAAACTGTCGCTGCTGTAGCCACTCCATCACCGACACCCGAACCTCCATCTGGACCTCGTCGGCGCTCGAAATTGGACAAGTCGACGTAGCGATGATGGAAACAGTACGTTCTTGCCTCATGTGTTCAGACATAAAATACAATAATAGCAAAATCACTCTTATATCGAGTTCATTTTCGTAACAGTGATTGATTCATCACGTTCCTCTTGGTAAATGTAGACTAGTATAAATTATATATGTATACTAAGTTAGTACTACGTATATTAATACATGTATTCACAGTCAAGTTTGGTAACAGTTATTAATACTACGTCGTATTACTTCATAAAGTAAGTACATACTGTATTGTGCTTTCGAGTGAAATTTCGTGTTGTGGCGTGGTTTCTCGTTGGAAATTAAATCGATTTGATTGGCTACTTCAGAATTATTAACCAATCAAAACCTTCTCAATGAAATTCAACCAATCAGATCGATTGTGGATCGATTTGGTCGGCGCGATTCGATTGCACCCCCTCCCCAAATTTGTATCAAATCGACAATATAACGGTATTAATATATTCACAGTCAAGTTCACTGTCAATTTGGCCAACGTACTGTACCGGTAACGTTAACGTTTTATTAGGCCTTGGTTTTCTTTTTTTTTGTGACCGCCTTTTTTTTTGTGCCCTTTTTTTTGGTGCCCTTCTTTTTGCGTTCTCGTAACGCTTTGCGAGCCATGTACCCTCGGTACGACGCTTGGATCCGAGCGACCATTTTGACAAACGCGGCTTCCTTGGCCAGTCGCTCTTTCTCTTCAGCGTCCCACCTGGCGTGGTCGGCCGCCGCGAGCCGGTAGTTTTCATCCAACCGATGAAATACCGCCGACAGACGGGAGACTTCAGCCACTTCGGTCGCCATCGCCGCCCTGGCCGCATCGATTTGAGCTTGCAACGCACCGAGCACGTGGTCGTACTGTTCGATCTGGTTGCTCACTTCCACCGCTGCTTTCAACTTGCGCTTCCGGTGGCCATCTTCTTGCACGTGGTGTTCGTCCTTGCTCTTGGTGCATCGGACACTCAACAAGTCCGACTCGTCGCGGCATTGGGTAACCTGCATGCAATCCACGAATCAAGACAAGCCGCCATCGGTCCTTTTCGCCGATTATTCGAATAGTATATCGTACGTTGCCTTCGTAGCCATTTAAAAGCGAAAACTCGGCTTGCTTGGCATCCTGGTCGATCAACGTCGCTGCTTGGTCTGCGCCTTGTTCAATGTCGTGCAGTTCGTCTACTCAATTTGTTAATGGTTTGCATGTGGCGGGGGATTGTGGGCATGTGTCGGGGGATTCTGGGGTCGTACTGGTTAATGCATGAATCTTGTGGGCATTCCGGCGGACATCGACGTCGCGCATCTCTCGCTGGGCGCGGACATCGACGGTCATTTGCTTATAGTCGTTCTCGGCTTCCCGAATGCGGGTTTCCATGTCGCCCATCATCTGTCGAGTGGCTTCGTCCTGCTCCACGCTCGTGGACAGCGTCCCCGCCGCCTGGTCGCGCACCGCCGCCACGTACCCGCTGAGGGCTACGAGTCCGGATCGATGATGGTTGGTCGATGTGCTCTTGTGTGTGTGAATGATGTGGCCAGTGTGGTTTGGGGAGGAAGAAGTGTTTCGAGACTGAGCTGGGCCCCCACTACTTCCGCGATGGCTATCCACCTACAAATAGCCATACAACTTGCCACGTCAGAAACGATCGTCAGGCTTTAAGGCCGTGATGAGAATACAACTGTGGATATTGGCGGCAAAGAATCGATGTGAAACAAGAATGGTGGCGACGTAGTACCGTCGTAAGCACAGCGTGGGCAGACGCGTCGTGCCGAACCACCCGACAGAACGATCTGGCTAACGCCATGGCCTCTCGAAACGCCACAGAACCACCGTCTCCTCCCCCGTCGTGCATGAGGTCCAACTTGCCACCATCGGTCGCTTGTAGTAACACGTCTTCTTGTGCAAACTACTCGTCATGACACACACAATCAATCAATGGCTGCTGGCCATTCGAAGCTTGGTCATTCAATCAATTGCAACAAAGATCACACAGCACGCACGAGTTGACTGAGGACTGTTGTGGCCGAAGGCTGCTGCTGGTCGTACAGGCCACTGGCGCTGGACGGAGGCGGGAAGGCGTGGAGAAGGGCGGACTGGGCCAACGCCACATCCGCCCGGGTATCGTCGGAGTCGTTAATATAAGGGAGGTGGGACAGCAACGTGAGCTTCTCCACGGCCTCCGTGAGCACCGACAGCAGCCGCGCACTTTCGGCACCCGTGAACTTGTTCATCAATAGCGGTTACAAAAGGTAATCTCGACGGTTTCGAGTACGTAGTAGATTATATATATTCGAGGAACGTTGGTTAGTGTATAGGTTATGGCGAGGTAGGTGGACGATTACTAGGTTGGACGTTTGTGTGTTGTCTGTCACTGTTCCGTTTGTCGTCTGTTGGGGTCGTCGGCTTTGATGGGTCGAGTGCGTCTGTGGCTTCCACTGCGTCCGCTTCGTCTAGAACTTCCTTGACTAGCGCAGCCACTAGTTTGTCTTCTTCTTGTGTGGTGGAAGTTGATGGCAACGAGGGTGTCGACGAGGAACACGCCAGTGCTTGTTGGGCTTCTTCGAGAAGCGCTGCCATATTCACATCGGCGTCGCTTTGCAAGACGTCAGCTATGGCCTCGTCGATGGTGTCGTCCTGGCTAAAGTCTTCAAATTCGGATGATGACGACAGGTTCTCGTCCTCGTAGTATTTGGAAAGAGCCGGTTTCGACAGTTGTAGGGCTGGCTCCCCGCCCCGCAGCCGCTGTAATCTGGCTTCCAGGGTGCCCATCGGAGGGGCCACCGTCGTCTCTTTCTTGAGAGCTGCCAACCGCAGCGCCAAGTCGGACACGATGGGCAGCTTTTGGTCTTGTGCCCGTCGGACGTCTTGCGCTTCGGCAAACTTTTGCAACGCGTACATTCGTTCGTCCACTGAACGGGTCTGAGACGGCGGAGATGGAGTCGTCAGTTCGTTATGGGGGGGATGGATGGACGTCGACGACGATGATGATGACGCCAGTGGCGAGATCGGTTGCTGGGGAGGTGCTGTGGGCACCGATGCCGGGGGAATCGT
Source organism: Aphanomyces astaci (assembly GCF_000520075.1). Classification (NCBI taxonomy): domain Eukaryota; phylum Oomycota; class Saprolegniomycetes; order Saprolegniales; family Verrucalvaceae; genus Aphanomyces; species Aphanomyces astaci. The sequence goes on along the minus strand of NW_009798269.1, from coordinate 1,236,432 downwards.
GGGTGCGAAATGGGCCGGGATGGCTGGTACTGGCGGCGGTGGTGGTGACGACGTTGGAGGGGGCAAAATCGAGTTTGACGTGGCCGCCACTCGGTCGCGCAGGGTGGCGATGGTGGTGGTCAACTCAGCGCACTTGTCGGTTAGTAGCTGCCGTGTCGATGCCTTGTCCGATGGAATGTGTGGACACGACTGAAGAAAGAACCGATGAGCATGCTCGTATGCGTGTAATGCTGCTGCCCAGTCTTGCTGTTCTTCAAGGACTGCGGCCGTTTCTAACGATCGAAAGCCGTCGTCAATGGCGAGCTTGGCATCGCTGCTGCGCGGGGTCTGGGACGAGGTGGATGGTGGCACAGCAGGAACTGGAGCATGCAAATCGATGGGTGGTGGAATGGTCAATGTCGAAGGTGTTTGAGGTGCAAGACTCGGGGACTGTGTGGCTGGATTCACGACCGTGTTGAGCTCGACCAGGTGAAGCAAGTGGTCTCGTTCGACCTCGGAACCCACAAAGAAGGACACACTCGTCGTGGTCGCCGCCGTGAAGTACTTGGTGGCCTTTCGAATTGCTTCGGTAGTTCGTCCCGTGAATTCAATGCGGGATTTTTTTGTGGCAGCGCCGTCTCCTAGCAATGGCCGGGCACTGATCACGACAAGCTCAATGTCTCGATAGCGAAGGAGAAGCCCTGTCTTCTTGGACCCTGGTAGATCCAGTGTGGATACATCTGCTGGAGATAGCTCAAAGGGCTCTTCGACCCAGTGCTTGAACACGAACGAGTTGCCGCGCGTGTACGCAATGCCGCCTCCCATTCTTTGATGCTGCTGGATTCTCACAGTAACACAAGTACTGTAGGTCGATCGCCAACATAAATAAATAAGGATTCATTTATATGATATAAATCAACTTGAATTTCAACTACTGTAGTATTAATACTAACGTTACATTAATACTGTACTACTGTAGCGTACGTATTAATATTATTAATAACAGTAACATGCGTACCTAACTGTTACTTGGATCGAGTCATGAATTCCAACGGCACGCGTTCGTCACTCGACGCCGTTGAACGACAAGTTTGACACTTCTCCCATGTAACGTTCAGAGGGACGTCCACCACCTAAATGCAATTGCATTTCAAATTAACCACGCCTGTGTACAATCACCATGAAGGCCGTCATGGTTTTGGCAGTGTTGACACTTCCTGGCATGACAGCTACAACAACCCTTCGACAAGCCAGCGGCGACATGCCCACTGACTCTAGGGTTACTGATGGAGGGAATAACAACACTATGGAGAAAATGTTAACGTCTACTACGGCGGTATCATCAACTGCGTGCAATGGCTACGTTGGCTATTGCAATCAAACACTGGGCCAAGTGCTTTGGATAGGGGCGCACAATGCACTCACGGACACGGGGTTTGCATTGCAGCGCAACCAATTCGTCAGTGGCCCTGCTTTGTTGGACGCTGGCATTCGGTACTTGGACATTGACACATGCGCCTTCGTGGCGAATGCGAAGCGAACGGTTCCGATGATCTGTCATGGCTATGAATGGTACCTAGCCCAAGTGCACCAACCAACCGTCGCAGGGCTGTTGCCTATCAAGCAATGGCTGGACAAGCACCCCCACGAGGTGATCGTTCTCAACTTTGGCGACATTGCGGACTTCACCGCAGTGAATATCCGAGGCATCGCCACATCTACTCTCCAGTTGCGAGATGAACTGTCTTATGTGGTGCGCCAAGTGTTTGGATCGATGGCCATCTGGCGAGACGAGCCTTGGGACGCCGCCGTCAACTCCAACAAGGCCACGCTAGGCGATTTGATAGCCGCGAATCGCCGTGTGGTGGTCAATGTAGGCATCAGCCGCAGCGACAGCCCCAACGCCTGGGGGCAGAGCGATCGTGTGTGTCGTGAAGCGTGGTATCCCGTTGCCCTTGAATGGAACGACGACCACACCGACTACAATTGGGCTCCCGTCGTGCAACTTGTGGACGACACCATGCGCAGCCCATGTGCCACCAACCCACAGCTCCTCAACAAGTTAGAATTCCAGTTCCACAACGCGTTGGGCGGATCCATCGACGCGGCTTCGGTCGGCGTCGCTCTGAATGTGTACATGGAGTCCCTGGTGCGGCGAAACGGCCCAATCGACAAGGCGCCATACTTCCCTTTCAACTTGATCCTCACCGACCATGCTGACAAGTGGAAGTCGTATTACCCCAATTGGCATCGTCGTCACTTGAAATATCTTGAACGCTAGCTTGGGTTGATTATTCACACTCCATTATTACACTATCGAGTACTGGTACTGTACTCGTCGACGAGGACAAGTTGAAACCATTTTACAAAAGCCCTCTATAATAGTCAATCCGACATCGAGAAGTCTATTTATTCGGGTGGAGTGGTATTGTTGAAGCAGATGGTATTAATATAATATACTTCGCGAAGTATAACTGTAAAGTCGATGGTCAAAAAGGCGTGCGAAGTACAGTACTGATTGTCTCCAGACATTAAATTTTTACTCACAGCCAACGCTTATTGGTGGAATTATTTATTTATTGGAACCAGGAGGTAAAGCAAAAATATTCCGGCGACTCGGAGTGATTTCATTGGTCAAGTCTCCGGAAATTCGGTACTTCGAACTGGGCTCAGTTCGTATATAATTTATATAGCCAATCAGAAAATCGTATATATATTTCCACCAATGAAAGAATTCGAATTGTATAGAAAGCGTTTCATCAGGACTTCCAAAAGGCGCACAGATCGGATCATTTCATATGAAGGACACCCAGGTCGCGGCATTTGCCGCTGCCCTTCTCGGTGCATCCACTGCATCTCACCACTGGACGACGTCGGCTGACAATACGACAGACGTCAACAACTTCGTGACGTCACCCGTGTCCCATTTCACCTCGTATCCCGCCCGACCTTCCTCGTCCAGGGTATGACCGATCCAACGATCCGGACTTGCTTCCGGACGTGGAGACTCCATTCGTCATCGACTTGAATCCATTGGTGGCCAAAGCTGGAGGGTGCAATGGCTTTGCCCAGTACTGCAACAAGCGTGTGGACCAAGTGCTTTGGATTGGGGCTCATAATTCGCTCACCGACGTGGGTTTGGCCGTCCAGAGGAACCAGTTCGTCAACGGCCCGCGCCTTATGGACGCTGGTGTCCGGTACTTTGACATCGACAGCTGTGCGTTCGACGAAAAAGGCAAGCGCGTCGCGCCGTATGTGTGCCATGGTCAAGTGAAGCTCCTCGCCCAATGGTACCAGTCCACTGAAACTGGTCTCACCTTGATTCGTGACTGGTTGGTTGCCAATCCTCGAGAAGTTGTGTTTCTCAACTTTGGGGACGTGAACGACTTCACGGCTGTCAACGCCAAGAAAGAAGCCACGTCAACGGTCCAACTGCGCGACGAGATTGCGTCCGTCGTCCGCAGCGTGTTTCAGGACATGGCAGTACTCAGGAACGACCCATGGGACGCCCAGATCAAGGCTGGCAACGCCACATTGCAGCAGCTCATCGATGCCAATCGCCGTGTCGTCGTGAGCATCGGCAAAGCCTCCGACCCGAGCCCAACCTACTGGGGCCAAGACGACCGCGTGTGCAACGACGTCTGGTACGACGACAGCCTCCAAGCTGACTGGATACACAACAACTACAAGTGGACTCCCGTGCTGGACTTCGTCGAAACGCGCATGCGACAGCCGTGTGCGGCCCAGCCTGGCGTCCTGAACAAGCTCGAGTTTGTCTTTCATACAGCGCTAGGCGGCACCATTGACAGCCATCATGTGGGTGACACGCTGTCCACGTACATGGAAGCACTGAAGACGGAAAACGACGCCAGTCCATCGATCCGCCGGTCGCCCTACTTTCCATTCAACCTCGTCCTCACTGACCACTCGGACAAGTGGCGCGAGTTGTACCCCCAATGGCACAACAACCACTTGACCTTTCTTGGCCATTAAGGAGTTATTAGATCGAGCGTGAAAAGTCGAACGAAGAGAATTCACCACATTTGCGCCCACTTTCACCCCACGCTGTGAATTTGCAAGTGGACACTTTAGTGAATTCGACATACGACTAGAACACATCAAGCCAATGCGGCCACGGTAGAGAGTAATAAACCAACATTTCAGCGTAACCACAGCGGCAGTTACAGTTCCGACACTGGCAGTTGCACTTCTCATTACTAGTATACTAGTATATCGGTTTCACGCCAATTCGTACGAGATTGAGGTGGTAGCATCTGCCCCCTTGTACTTTATCGTGGAAATGAAGGCTACGTACGTGGCAGTCGTCTTGACACATGTTATTTGCGCAGACTCGTCTCACAAGACGTGGCATCGACGGCAGCCCCCCCCGCGACACAACTACGTTCGAGCGATGGACCCCGACTTGCTTCCCGATCGCTCGGCGCCGGCCGCAATGTTGTTCTTGGACACCACTGTCGTGCCCGAAGAAGGCGGGTGCAATGGCTACGTCCGATACTGCAACAAGCGCATCGGCCAAGTGCTGTGGATGGGCGCCCACAACGCCCTGTCGGACGTCGGGTTTGCCTTGCAACGAAACCAATTCGTGAGCGGCCCCCAGCTCCTGGACGCTGGGATCCGGTACTTTGACGTGGACTCGTGTGCGTACGACAAGCATGGCGAGCGAATCTCCCCCGTGGTCTGTCACGGATACTCGTGGTGGCGGACGCAAGTGTACCAGCCCACTGAAGCAGGATTAGTGCCGATCAAGCACTGGCTTGACATGCATCCCCGCGAAGTGATCTTTCTCAACTTTGGCGACTTGTCCGACTTTACAGCCCCCGACGACAACGGCGACGCGACGCCAACCCCCCGACTTCAGCACGAAGTCGTGGCAGTCGTGAGGCAGGTGTTTGGTGATATGGTGATCCTTCGACACGACCCGATGGACTTGGAGGTGCGTGCCGGGACAGCTCGTCTCGAAGACTTGATCATCGCCAATCGGCGCGTGATTGTCAGCGTGGACAAGGCCGAGAGCCAGGACCTGTTGTTCTGGGGCCAAGACGACCGCGTTTGCAACGACGAATGGTACGAGGACAGCCTCCACGTCGATGTATTCCACGCCGACTATGCTTGGAAACCAGTGTGGGAACACATTGAAACCACCATGCGGCAGCCGTGCGCCCACAGCCTGCTGCCATTGCGCAAGTTGGAATTCGCGTTTTTCACTGCGCTCGGAGGTACCATCGACAGCAGCCACGTCGGAGATGCACTCGCAACGTACTTGGACGGACTCCATAACGCAACCACGGCGTACTCGGGTCCATTTGAACCGTTCAATCTAATCCTCACAGACCATTCGGACAAGTGGAGTAGATATTATGCTCAATGGCACGCCGCGCACATCGAATCCTATCGGTATTAATACTATTCAAGTGTTCCTAGTATATTCTAATATTGACACCTGACGATTAATGCAATTCTAGCGTAACGTTAGATAGTTCATTCACTTCAGGAGAATATCGACGTCTCTACCGGTACTGTAGTCACACCAAACTGCGGTGGTCAAGCTGACATATTCATTCGATTGATGCTGTGATGTACCTCGGGAATAACAGTATACTTCGAAATAGTATCTGTACCCACCAGGTAGGACGAAGTCGGAGGTTACAAGGTTTTTTTTTGTACATTTGTACGGAGTCTTATCTTACTGTTAGGAATTCCTCCACTATTTGTAAAGGTATAGTTTGGGTGCTTTGAAGGTAAAGTACACCTGATGTGGGGGGATTATTCCACAAGAAATACTACGACTGATGCACTTTGAGTGGGCAACATCTATTAATAATTGTTACTCGGAGTATGCAAACATCATTCCCAAGTGACAAACATTCACAATTCTCAATGGACTGGAGAATGAATCCTTATGAAGCCTCGTAGAATAGTTCCGAGAGCTGTACGGTAAGAATGCCAACAGTGTTTGATCAATGCAAATAACGTTCCCATGTCAGAGCCAAACATCAAGCCAATTACAGTTGGCAACATAGCGGCGGTTTACAGTTAACAGTAAGTAGTTAGCGTGCAGAAGATCTAACGTTAATTACAAGGTGTTGATTTACCGTTATGGTAAGTTCAGTATCATATTTTATAGGCAAAATGATATTTTTTCAAGGAAGTATACCACTAAGCTTACAAAAATATTCCGCGGCCAGCCCCTAATTTATAATACTTCGAAGTATTTCTGATCGGGCAATTAAAGTGGGACGGAGGGTGTAGTAGTTACCTCTTTGAAATTTTTCGTCATACATTCGAAGTACATAGATTGGACTGACCAATCATTTGTTGCTAAGCACATCCCAAATCGTGTTTTGGTTGGCTACTTAGATCTCATGTTTTTGTACAGCCAATGAAACAGGTGCAAATCCGATTCCGTTGCATCGATATGATTGGCCGCCGAAACATGATTGTCAAGCGATGTTGAGTGATCATTTTCACATTTAAGGTTACCACCGAGCAAACACACTTTATGATGGGAGCATACGTTGCCAAGTTGATGCACATGATGGACTCTTTCGCGACCAAGAAGCGGCGCATCCTCCTCCTTGGCCTCGATGCAGCCGGAAAGACCACCATCTTGTACAAGCTCAAACTGCACGAAACCATTCACACTCTACCGACCATTGGGTTCAATGTCGAGATATTTCAATACAACAACGTCCAGTTCACGGCGTGGGACATTGGCGGACAAGAAAAGCTGCGCGGGCTGTGGCATCACTACTACAAGAACACCGATGCTGTGATCTTCGTCGTAGACTCGAACGATACCCTTCGACTTCAACAAGCGTCCGACGAACTCCATCACATGTTTCAAGAGATTGAGCTCCAAAATGCCAAGTTGCTTGTCTACGCCAACAAGCAAGACCTTCCTGGCGCCATGACCACCTCCGACATCGCAGACAAGATGCAAGTGGAAAGTGTCACCTCGCATGGTTATTACATCCAGCCCTGCATAGCCCTCACCGGCAAGGGACTATATGAAGGCCTTGAGTGGTTAAGCAAAGAGCTGGTGTAGGCCTTATATTAATACTAACGGTGTCAGCAATCATTATTAGTTACGTTTTTTACCTATTGTGCTTTTCATATAGTTTGCCCGTTGTTTAACTGCGTTAAACAACCAGACGTTTAAAATAATATAAGCCCGATTGAATATAAAACAACGCTAAACACAAGTTCTGCATTTCAGCAGAATAAAACAACGCTTACTTTATTTCAACTGCTAACTAATCGAGTTGCAGCACCAGGCCAACTTACGCCGTACAACCACCAGTTCATCACGATGCATACCGTATTAGGATGTGAAATGGGAGTACTATACATCATGTAGTCGTAGTGCGCCATTGCCTTCCACGTACAGTGCTAAGGTTAGAGCAGATCAAGAGTTGAAGGTATGGCATAGCTTTGAATCATTGGACAGAGCGACGACTACATGTACTGTAGCCTAACTATATCCCTAACGTTATATACATTACTCGGAGTAGATAATGTTAGTACTGTAGTGATCACGGATGGGAGGTCATGTATGTGGCCATAGCTCCTTCAGTTTCATTGCGTCAAGCACCTTGACATGTTGACGTAAAGCAAGTTGTTTGCCAGAATGAAAACGGCAAACAACTTGTTTTACGAAAGTGCCAGTAAAACCACCTTCAACCAACCAATCATCGCATTAGATGAAGTAACTTTAAACAACGCACCCAACCGTTATTCAAGTTACTTTAGACATTATTTAAGCCTGAGAAATTTTTAAACAATGAATTTAACCCTGGAATTGCCAAAAAATGTGCAAAGCACAAAGGGTTAAACGTCCTAAATAATCCGGATGAAATGGAAATGTTCGTACGGATAAGTTCTCTTTACAAAGACCAAGATATAACTTGATGCTCCTTTTCGGCCAAAATGTGCTTGGCTCCATATATTTCCATACAAAAGGCCGGTTGGTTTTAAAATCTATTAACGTTACTCGATCAACTTTTCACCAATTGAAAATCTGAACCGTAACTTCTGTTGGGCTTGTCCAGTTCTACCGTATCGTTATTACGGCTTATTTTCCTAAAAAATATCAATACAGTCCTTGAGTACAAAGTTGGAATAGCTGTCGAAAGACAATGCATTTTTTTGTAGTAGGTTTCATACTTTTGCGCACCTTCGTTACTGGTACTGTACTCGGGAGAAAAACATTTCCAAAGGAACTTACACTATTACGAAGTACTGGTACTCCGGAGTAATATATTTCGGGGATAGGCTATAATAAATGAATCATTTTCTTTATTTGGACATGTCCACTCACACTATTAAATCTATTGTCTGACACTATATAATGCCAAAGGCAATAACATTATATCTGGGTGAATTCGATACCTCATTTCCATTGGTTCACGCAAGAGCCATTCATTTGGACGTTTTTCAATTTGAAGCTGCGGCAATAATCTCATATTGATTCCATCGCGAGTGCGTTGGCCCGATGACAGCTCCTTTAACGGCCCAAAAACTCAGCAGCGGATGCACACGCGCACAGCGCTGCATCGGCATTAAGACGTCTGCGGATGGGAAGCTTGTATTTGAGGCCCAAGGCAACTGTGTCGTTGTCCGCAGCACCAAGACCGGCGAAGTAGTCCATCACCTGCGCTCCGCCAGCCCACCATCCGACCCGACAACCAATGCACATGCCGAGAAGGTTCGTCTGCGCTACCGCAACCAATACATCCGCGCCCATTTTGAAACCCAGTACAAGAACCCCCACCCAGACGACGACGCGGCGACGGTCGCGGCGCACAAAGCGGTGTGGATCCAGCGCCAGGTCGACAAATTTGTCATCCCAGCCGACTTTTTATCGCATGTGACAGCGTTTGCGCTGCACCCGACCAAGGCTGGCCAGCTGCTCGTGGCCACGGCCGACCACATGCTTCGTGTATGGGACATTGCCCAAGGCTCGGTGTTGGAGTCGTTTACTTTGGATTCGCCCGCGGTGTGGCTGCACGCGAGTCCTGTGGATCCGTCGCTGTTGTTGTTAGTGTTGAACGAAACTGCGAGGTTGGATCGCATGCATGCTGTTGCCCTGAGCAAGGAGACGAAGGAAGCCAAAAAGAACGATGGCGCCGCGCCCGCCATCCCGGACGACCTGACCGCGGAAGAGAAGAAGGCCGCGTTAAAGCAGCGCAAGAAGGACGAGCATCGCCCCAAGTGGATGCTCAACCTGCACGGCCTCGAGACGACCCATTGGAAACTCGTGTCGTACAACTTGTCCAAGGGGGCTGTTGAAGAAGAGCATCTCCAGCGCAAGTTTATGCCGTTTTACGGTGCCCACATGCAACAGCGGTCGATTCCTTCGGATTACATTGCCGCTGTCGCGGTGATCGCGTCGTCGCAGCTCTTCTACCTGCGCGTCGGCGTTAAAAACACTGGCGACGTCGCGCCTCGGGTCGTGACAGTGAACCGGTTCGAGCACGTCCGCCAGTTGTCTTGTGTGACGGTGCATCCGTCATCCGACGAGGTATATTGATTGTTTCTATTTTCAGTTTATGGCGGATTTCGCCAAATCTATTGATCGATATTTTAGTTGTACTGTATTATGTACGTATACAGAATTATTGCCTATGCCAATCACATCAAGTCACATACACGAATTCGGTGTTGCGACTGGTTTCCTGCAATTTGATTGTTGGCTTCATATTCATTCTTCTATTGTGAATTAACGCTAAATCACGCTTGAGTCTGATTGGTTGAATATACTTGTCCTTGCTGTAAGAGCCAATCAAATCCGCTCAAAATTGGATGAGCAGCCAATAGCGTCAATCTGTGAACACTGTTCTCTGGTTGGTAGGTCATCACAGGCGACTCGATGGGGCAAATGCAAGTATGGCGCCATCTCGACACAGCCGGCAAAGGCCTCCAGCCGTCTAAATTGCACTGGCACGCCCACCGTGTGGGCTGCGTCGCATACTCTCGAGACGGTTCGTACGTGGCATCTGGCGGGGAAGAGTTTGTGCTCGTGTTGTGGCACTTGGAAAGCGGCCGACGTCAGTACATGCCGCGCCTGTCGGCGGCGCTGAGCGGCATCGCCACCAAAGCCGACGGCTCGGGGTACTTGGTCGCGTGCCAAGACAACTCGATCTTGTCGTTTAACCCAGTGACGAATTCGCACGAGTGGCAAAAGGGCGGGCTGGGGCGCGTGGGGTTGTCCGCGTCCAAGACCCTTGTGGGGCGTCGCATGGTGGTCGAGCCGTGGGCCAACACGTTGGCGGTGCAGGCCAAGAGTCTGGTGGGGCACATTCAGTTTTACAACCCGCTCCAGGATCGCGTCGTTGCGACCCTCGCCCTTACGCAGCGCAACCAAGTGTCTCGGGTATATATATATATATATGTATCTCCGTCATTTTCTAGTCCTGCGTTCGTTGTGGAGAATTATACCCTTTGACCCAACTGGACTTGGACGTTTGAGTGGATTTGCCAACTCGATATGGATCGATTCTTAATTGTCATAACGTTACTGAAGTTTGTATGTAAAAACGTGGGCTTGGAATCACACGAATTAAAGTCACACACTAATTACATGAAGATGTTGATTTCCTGACGTCTGATTGGCTCACTTGTTCTGTCCATGTATTTTTCGTTTTTGTGTCGATTTTGACTCCCAATATATATATATATATATATATATACCTAGTCCCCCGTTTGTTCTCTAGTAAGAAGTCATGTATTTCAAACCCTCCACTAGACGGACGACGAAGCCCCGATTCGAACGTATGCGTCGCAGATCTGCTTTGCGCCGGCAGCACGCACCATGGCCACAGTCACGACGACGCTGGATGAGTGCGTATTGCGGTTTTGGTCACGGAAAAGCGACGGCACGTTCGCCATGCACACGGATGTGGACATGCCCCACGGAGACCACGTGGTGACGGCGACGGCGAGCCACGGCGGCGTCGTGGTGACCGCCGACGACCACGGTGAGTTCCGACTGTGGCACGACCCGACATCGAATGGGTGGACGTGCCGGTCGCTGGCGCAGTTCCGGCAGGTCAGCATCGGGGCGGTGGCCTTCTCCCACGACGGCTCGCTCCTCGCGGTCGCGTACGGGGCCTTGCTGACGCTGTGGGACCCCGTCACGAACGTGCTGCAGAGTGTGCTGTCGTACCCGAATGCACCGATCAAAGACATTGTGTTTGCCGCCCACTCGCCGCATGTGGCCGTGCGCACCCCGTCGGGGGTGTACGTGTGGTCGCTTCTCACAACGACCGTCGCGTGGTTCTACAACCTCCCCGCGACCTGCTTGGCGCTGTCCCCCGACTCTGACCAGCTCGTGATTGCGGTGGTAACCAAAGCCAAGACGCTGGACGTGACGACCCATGTGCTGGCGTTCGACATTGCGTCACCCCATCCCACGGCGCTCCATCGCCTTCCGCAAGTGGACACCGCCGCCATCGTGTTTTACAAGAAGCGGCTGGTCGTGATGGACACGGTCAGTCACGTGTACGTTGTGGGCGACGAGCATGCCGTTGTGACAGCTGATGCCGTGGCGCCCGTGCGTCTGCAACCAGAGTCGTCTGCGCTGCAAAAGATGTACGGACCGAGCTTGGCGCCGGCGGCGGTCTCGCAAGCCAACGACAACGACAGCCATATTGGAGGAGAGGTGCGGTCCCGGGACAAGGGGCTGTTTGACGCGCCCGCACATGTGCTTCCGCCCCTTAGGTCGTTGTATCGATCGTTCCTGGACACGATCCTTCTAGCCAAGGACGAAGGCACGAATGGGTCGAGTGGCCGGGAAGGAAGTCGCGTCCGGAAACTGGACGAAAGCAGCAGTGTCCCCGCTGCAAAGAAGCACAAGGACGGAGCATTGGTCTTGCGCGAAGAAAAACCCGAGGACACGTATGCCGCGCTCAAGAAGGTGTTTTCCAAGAAGTAGTAGACATGTGGATGGAAGTAATATATAGATTTGACGACCCGTGCATGCGCTTGTATATGGTGCGCTGAAGTGTATCCATGGACATGTGACGAAGGGCGCTAGATTCGCCGGAACTTTCGGGCGCGCAAGGTCGTTTGACCGACGGTGGCCGTGTCTGGCACTGCGATCGCGGGACGGCATTGAAAGCATGTGGCACCTATCGCTCTCGTTTAGAGGCCACCATGTCGATGCATTGCGTCCACCACCCCTCCACCCCATCATGGCTGCGTGATGGACGATTGTCAACGCATTTCGCGAGTGCGACTTCTACGGAAGCAAGGAGCCGGCCGTGTGGGTAATATGCAACATGGCATAGAAGGCTTTGGATTGGATGAAAATATTTTATTTTATCCAATCATTGCTCGATAAACCAGATGCAACCGCCGTGTTCCGTCCCGTCACCCCGCCCCCTTCGCCTGGTCCGTTCTCCTTCGGACTGTACAGAACGAAAGAAGATGGCGGCGAAGCGATACAAGGTGGTGCTGCTCGGCGAAGGTACTTCCTCGTCCATAATGGCTGTGGCGTGTCCATGAGGACGATGCGTGAACTGCCTTAACAAGCTGCATGGTCGTAGGCCGCGTGGGGAAGACTTCAATCCTGGTGCGCTACATTAAGAACGAGTACGACGACCGACAAGTGTCGACGTTGCAAGCATCGTACTTGGACAAGAAGTTGTCGGTGGACAACAACAACGTGCAGCTCTCGATCTGGGACACCGCGGGGCAAGAACGGTTCCATGCGTTGGGCCCGATCTACTACCGTGACGCTGGTAAGACCATCACGTTCCCCTCGAATTCTGTCGAGGTGATGACGTGTGCGTGTTACCATCAGATGGGGCGCTTCTTGTATACGATATCACGGACGAAGAATCGTTCCAAAAGGTCAAGACGTGGGTAAAAGAACTCCGGCGCATTGTCGGCGACGACATCGACATCACCATCGCCGGGAACAAGATCGACTTGCATCGTAACCGCAAGGTCACGGAAGCCGACGCCGTCAAGTATGCGCAGTCGGTGAACGCGACCCATTTCCACACGTCTGCTAAGCTGAACAAGGGCCTGGATGATGTGTTTGTCGACTTGTCCAAGCGCATGTTGGCGCGGGGTGGGTCTCGGTCCAAGAAGAACAAGCAAAGCGCGCTAATTGCCGACGACGAACCCGTGGCCGCGCCATCCTATGGACCAGGCAGCACCACAGATGCGACTAGTCGGACTCGTGATGGCGGCCGCAACACGATTCAAATCGTGGACGACGGACGCGGATCCACGGGGCGCGGAGCGGCGACGGGGGGAGCTGCCGCCGCGGCAGGTGGAGGCAGCAACAGCAGCAACAGCAAGAAGGGTGGCTGCTGTTAATATTTACTTCGTTAAGAATATAGTGCGTGGTTGGCTCGTGGAATAACATACTTCAAGTACGAGCTGCTACGATGGGGAGTATGGTTAGGATAGTCCGAACAGGCGAGATTGCCGACTTCGTGACATCATTCGTCTGCTCTCCGACGCAATCATGCATGGAATCGCCTGGCTTCCTAGCCTACATGTACCGGTAGACATGCGTACATGTAGTACGCCATCCGCACCCATAAGTCCTCTCCCACATGTGTCCCCATCATCATTGCTGTATTCTGCCGTCATTGTCAGACATTTCAAACATGTTATCCGGATGATACAATTTCAAGATTACCTGCATGACACTGTGAGTGGCAGGTTGTCCTTGGCCGATTGGCGGCGCTGGATGCAATGTGTTCAGTCCCGTATTAAGAATGGCGTTGACGCGCCCAAGGTGGTCAAGTGGGTCGCTATTCCTCACCGGTGACAGAGACTCCTTCGTCCTCGTGGGTGGTCGTTGATTTGTGGCCCTGAACGTGCTTCTCCATGTCTCACTGGTGGCAGTTGCACTCCGAGTGACGTCCGCCTCATTCATTCGATATGCAGTCCCCACACTGTTCGCGTTGCAGCAGTCGGCGACGTCCTAGCGAGTAGTATGATGTGAGCAGAAAGGGCTCACAGGCATGCTTGGGGGCTACCGTGTGGAATTGAGTTGCTGGCGCAGGCCATCCCCACCCTGGTCTTGTCGGCGCATGGTATCATTTTCCTGTTGGTGCATACCGCGTTCCAATAGTATCAGCATGACGTCACCCGTTCCATTCTTTGCCCTGTTTTGCTGCGATACATGAACCAAATGACCCCGATGTATACGTATGTGGCAGTGTCCACGCATGAAGTAATGTCAAAACCACAGCATTGACCAATGCTGGCAATATTGATACAAGTTTGCTTTTTATTCGGTATCTGCCAATGTCGGTGCTGCCACCGCCTCAAAGTACTTGGGCTACGTAACATCATCACACACAACAATAAGTACTGTATACATACATATGTATCCACCAGTTTGCCACATCTTCAAACTCACCACCCATTGACCGACTTGCTCCAGGCACTTGTCCAGCACGGCATCTCCCGACGGCTCGTGTGGCTTGCACATGTCGTCGGCGGTCGCGGGCGCTTGCGGCGCCGCAAAGAACGACGTCGTTGCCATCCCCGCGCCATCATGGGAGTACATGTTGGCATCCACAACATTGGACGACAACCCGACTTTTTTCACCTGCAGTCCATGCGAATCACGGATTCAGTACTTTCAATGTCGATTGAGTTCTTCAAATGTACTCAATCGAACAAAAGTACAAAAGTACTCCATCGAAAAAAAAAGAAGTACTTTTGCACGAGTACTTCAAATGTACTCACTGTCAATCGAAAAACAGTACTCAATCGAAAAAAAATACAAAAAAGAGTAGTACTTTGGAATGAGTAGTCGGTACTGCACAATGCATGCATAATCAAATCCTTGGGATTGTTTTGTACCTACCTGCTGATGGTAGATCTTCTCTTCCATTGTGTCGTGGCTGACAAATCGGTACACATGCACGTCCTTGGTCTGACCGATGCGATGGGATCGACACATGCTCTACCAACATATAACGACATATACAGCATTATAGCCACACAACGCCCGCCCTCTTCATGTCCATTTGACTACTAGTATCCTTACTTGGTGGTCGTGGGACGGGTTCCAGCTCACGTCAAACAGCACAAGGCGATTCGCAGCATGCAAATTAATGCCTTCCGCCCCCGCTCTTGTGGACACGAGGAGTACATTCACTTTACTCTTAGCATCACTAAACGTCTACTCGCTCACACGTTAGGTACTCATGTCATTAACTACTACGTGGACGACGTACATTGATGTGCTCCATGCGTTTCGACGACGAGAGGCTGCCGTCGATGACAAGGTACCCCCGTTGGTGTTTGTTTCGACTGGTGTCGGCGGTTGGGTTCTTCTTGGCAGTAGGATGGCGGCGGCAACGGCGTCGAGGCTTGACGGTCGTCGTCGCGGTACCTTCGTTCACGGAAGCCTCTTCTTCATCTTGGGTGGTGTCCAGGAAGTGTCCCACGCACTGTAACGTCGTCACACTTTGCGAAAACACGACGACTTTGTCTCCTGCCTGTTGACTACAGTATATACGGTAGTAAGTTTATATCATGGCCACATGATTCAAAACTACATGTCGTTCGTGTCCAGACTACTACAAGAGTACTACTGTATATGTACATACCTTTCGCGAATCAATTGCAACAGCACGACCATCTTTCCACTGTGCGCCGCGTCTCCTGGTACGTACGTCGTCGGCAGACTCGGTTCCGCCCACGCCATGGCGGCCCGTGCATCGGCGTCGATGCCCCGCTTTCGTTTCTTGGGCTTGGGCTTGGCAGTCGACGAGAGCACGGGGCGCCAGTCGTCCACTATGGCCACGTCGACGTCGTCGTCTTCATCATGGTCGTCGTCCGGACCCTTGTCGCAGAGCAACTGCATGCGACGATGTACGACATCCGGATGGTTGACGATCTGGAGCAGCGTCGCATACGTGGTAAAGAGGTCCCAGTGCTTGTTCTGATGGCGGTCTCGGTCCAGAAAGTCAATGTACATGGTGTGCTGCAGCGGAGACAGCTGGCAGTGCACAATCCACTCCTTCTTCACGGGAAGGTGCGCATTGAGGAGATCGCGGCCGCGGCGAAGCACCACGGGCGCAAGAAGGGCCGTGAGTTGCGTCGACTTGGCCACGTCGCCTTCCATGATGGGTCGCTCGTACGTTTGGCGGAACTCATCGTACGAGGCAAGGAACCCCGGGCGACAGAAATTTACCATGCACCAGTACTCTGCCAGCGAATTCTACCATGTCGTCATACTTAGGTACTTGTTGATGATGTGTACTGTACGTAGGGACTAGTACTACTAGTTACATACCTGCAATGGGTACCCCGTGAGCACAATGCGCTTTCGTGTGGCCACGTTTTCCAATGTAGCGCACAAAATAGATGACGGATCTTTGATTCGATGGCCTTCATCTAACGCCACCTATAACAACAATATATATAAATGAATAGATGAAAATAACATATAAATGAAAAACAACTTGCGCTGGAATCATATGTAGCAGTACCAGGTCCGGCCCTGGAGAGCAAAGCAACGACGTGAGCTGGCGCAGTTGGCGGTCGATCAAGCCTTGCTTCTTCTCAGACACGTCGAGGACGCCCGTTCCAACGCGGGACACGACTTCGATGACAGGGTCATGGACGACGCGCGACGGATTCAGCAGCAGCCGAAACATCTCGTAGCCCATGATCAGGACGCCGCCGCTGGCTTTCCAGTCTTCGAGGATCTGGATACGGGACGCCGTGTTGGACTTGTACTGTGGCATCGTTATTTAGACACATATATTTTTGATATGGACGGTCGGTGGTCGTACACTGTTGGTCGTGTCCATTTGGTAGATCGGGCAGCGCTCCAACGACGACGGAACGAGCCACTTGTGGAACTCCTGCACCCAGTTCAAGATGCACACGGTGGGGCACAGCACCAACGCCGTGGGCCGTGTATCCCTACTCGTCGTTGAAAACATTGGAGTCGAACATCGAGTAGTTGCTTGGTGTTGTCGTCATTATCGTCGTACCGAGATAAACCGTCCACGAGAAAGCTATGGATGGTCGAGATAAGCTGAATCGTCTTGCCCAGACCCATGTAGTCAGCAAGGATGCAGCCTTGATCCTTTGACACGTGCTGCAACAAGAACTTGATCCCGTCCCGCTGATGAGGTTTGAGCACGTCGTCCAGTTCCGAGGCGATCCACGCATCTGTCGCAGTTGCTCCGTCGCTGCACACCAGCTCTACTCGTCCATATGGGTCGGTAGGAACAACCTTTTTGGCTGGTGCGGACGGCGCAACCATCGGTTCTTCTTCGAGCGCGTCGCCATCGCAAAGACACGGAAGCATGAGGCAAATGTCACAGGCAGACGTGGTCGTTCGGAACATCGTGCGCAGGTCGTCCAGTCTCTTTGCTTGCTGCACTTGGGCTTCCGTCACGCACAGACACGGAATGAACCCACAGCAGCAATCATCCGGGTCGTTCATTCTGGGTGGTTCAACGTTCTAGTGCGAAAATGGCGCTTCGATTCCGATGGTCCTGATTGCGCTCCTGATTGGCTGAATGATAATTCGCTCATTTGATTGGATAAAATAGAATCATGCTGCGACATAAACATCGTATTCCATCAGACTTCTTGCCTTGATGCACATAACGATTCATTGATCGTTTGCGTGAGGGTTCGTCTTGATGTAACGTTAAGAGCGTAATTATCGTCCGTGAAGGGCCTCTCAACACTGTGTTGTCAAATCCGTTGCAATGTGGACTTCCGAGCAGAATCGAATGAATTTGACAATGTCCTAGCCAATCCAATTTCACTTACGAGACATTTCAACCAATCCTCGATTAGTATAGTTTCGCCCAATAGTTGGCCTATAAAAAATGTTAAGCTTCCACTTTGTATACCCTATATTGCGTAAGCTTAAAATCTCGATCCTCGCCCCAATCAACAAATCTCAACGAAAAGGACAAGACACAATTGCTACAGAACACACGGAAAATCCAGTGCCTTGATGAGGGCGGCCACGGCAGGATCTTCTTTGTTGGCCGCCGCCCACTTGCGAAATACGACTGGAATGTCGAGGTTCCCAGGACGATTCTTCGTCGTCGAGTCCAAGCCACTTCACCAAAACTTGGTGTTGGCCATCCACGCATCGCTTACAATAATACCAGGTACTGTATATCGTTCATTGCGAAATCTCCTTATTACCGGTACCGTTACGTGTAAAACTTTATCGTTAGTTATGTTCACATTGGACTGTGCTCAGGCCAGGGGTCCAAGCCCATGAGTTTCCTGCCAAGTGCAGTAAACTCGTGCTTGGAAAACGTTTCGTCCACAGCTTTGTCGGTCGTGTCCTTTTGCCAGTGGTCGGCCGGGAGGAGGCGGGCAAGGTACCGCCTTAATTGCTCAACGGCGTACGTTCGATTCATGGGCACGTTGGGAAGAAACCCAGTGTAGACGACTTCGCGGGGAATATTCCCCACGTGGCGGTAGCTGTTGGCGTGTGGAATTCGCCAGTCAAACAGGATGACGCTGCCGGCGTCGGCAGGAACGTGTTTGTAGCGCGCGATCACGGCTTTGTCTTCCTGCATGCGCAATGGGGAAAAATCCCCCAGGCAAACGGGGGGTCGACCAGTGTCGGCTGCGGACGTCCCTTTGAAGTACGAGGAAAATTCCCTGTGAAACCCAGCAACGGCCTCGAATCCGCCCGTCGACGGATCCAAGTTGGGCGTGAGCACCGTAATGCATTGAATGGGTCGCCACCGTGGAAACACTTTGCCGCTCTCGTACAAATTGGTGGGGCAGCAGTCAATGTGTGGGGTCAGCGACCGCTGCAACGACTTCTTCTTCTTCCTTGAGACGCCTTCTTGGTCCAATGGCATCGTGGAGATCGCGTCCGGAACGCGGTAGCATACGCGGTTGATGTACATGAAGCCTTGCTTTCCTGGAAACCGATCGAACGGATGGTAGAACAAGTCGGCGGGGTCGGTGGCATTGGCATACGTTGCGTCCCAGAGGTCCGAGATGACGGCAAACACACCTTCGTGCTCTGCGACAGAGAGACGCCACGATGGGTAAAACAAGTCGAGGATGCCGCCAGCACCGCCCGTACTCGATAGATTTCGTAAATTGTGTGCCGTGTCGCCAAGGTTGTCGTGATCCTACCAAAAAGTTGTGAACGTCTTATTGCCGCATACTATGGTGCATACCACGCCGTAGGACTTCAGGTCAGCATGCAAGCCTTCCCGTGCTGCCTGAATCTCGGCCTCGTTGAGCACATTGGGCACCACAAGAACGCCATTCCGGCGGAACTCTTCGATCTGCGCCGAGGTCAGCATAGATTGTGGCAATGTGCATGTTTATGCCGATGCTTCATTGGTCCGTACAAACCTCTGTATTTGAATCCACGTAATAACCGTAGCAATCGATAGCCTGTAGAATAAGGTACAGCAGTTTAATAAGTCATAAATCACATCCTTTGGTAACTAATACTTCGAGGTATTTGCGTAACAAATTCCTTCACACACCTCAACTATCCGACGGATTTATGAGCTCGACAGCCGCGAAGGACGATTCCACGTCACCAACTAGTGCGGACAAGTCGCCGCCCTCCAGTTGGCGTATCTTCCTTCTCGTGGGGTTGGTCGCGGCCGCAGTTGTAGGAGGGTTTCAATGGTACACCTCGACAACAACCTCATCATCGTCGCGAGTGCTGCTTGAATCTATCGATGGGCCCAAGACCGTAACAGTGTACGACAATGGTCAATCCTCTGGAGGGGTTCAGGTGACGCTTTTTCCATCACATGTGCCGTCGGGACATGCTTTGGCCGCGTATCTGTCAGAGTTCATTGTTGTCGACGGTATTCAGTTGGCCACGTTGCCACCAACCCCGGTCGTGGCCGATCGCGTTTACACTGGACACGGCATGCTCGTGAGCTCCTTCGACGACATTGTCCACGGCGATCGACTATATCTCGTCGCGCCAGGGCTGTTGTTTGTGTGGCCGTTTGTTACGGTAGCAATATCTTCATCACATTTGCCCTCGACGTCGTTTGCATCTCTGTGGTAGTTAGGACACCGCGTTCACTTGACAGCCAAGCTAAGCCCCACGACGAAACCCATCGTACTCGAGAGCTTCAGCGACAGTCCTCGGGTGTTCCACGTGCACAACTTCTTCACCGACGCCGAAGCCGACGCGCTCGTGGATCGCATCCTGACCATCGATGACGACTTGGACAAGCTTCAGCAGTCGCATGTGGGGCACGTGAGCGGCGCCAAAAAGGTGTCGCGGCACCGTACGAGCGAGAACGCGTTCGACCAAGTCAGCGACACCGCCGTGTCGATTCGGAAGCGGTCGTTCGACCTCCTTCGCGTCCACCCATACCAGGACGACATGTCGGACGGGCTCCAGCTGCTCCGATACACCCAAAAGCAAGCGTATATTGCGCACACCGACTACTTTAGCACCCACACGAGCTCCGACTGGAACTGGAACCCCAAAGCCGGCGGATCCAACCGCTTTGCCACCGTGTTCTTGTACCTGTCCAACGTCACCGCAGGCGGCCAGACGGTGTTCCCGCTAGCCGACATGCCGCCCGGCCACGACCATCCCCCCATGTCCCCCGACGTCCAAGAGCTGGCCCAGTCTCTGTTTGAAGACAACAGCTGGGAAAAGGACATGGTCACCAAGTGCTCGACCAAGTACGATGTCACATATCATCGAGCGAGGTTGTTGATACCTGCCTCGTTAGGCTGGCCTCCTACCCCCGTAAAACCCACGCCGTCCTCTTTTACAGCCAAAAGCCCAATGGTTACCAAGTCCCCTATGAGATCGATCGTACACATCCTTGACGTTTGCATACGGTGTCGCATATAGGGGAGCTCGACCCCCAGTCGTTGCACGGGGGCTGCCCTGTGTTAGAAGGCACGAAATGGTATGATACATTGTAATGACTCTATACATTTGTGTGGGCAACTCGAGACACTTATGCATTCTTCGTCGTGCTTTGGTCAACAAAATGGCAGGGCGGCCAACTTGTGGGTGTGGAACAAGCGGCGGTATGGCCTCGATCAAGCGCGCACGGACAAACTCAACGTCCGGTTTGTCAACCCGTCGAGTGTCGCCGTCGACTTGGCTTGGAAAGAGTCCAAGATGGCCACGATTCCTGCGGGCCACAGCGTCCCGTACAGCTCGTTCCACGGCCACGTCTGGGTAGAGTACATCATCGCATATTGTGTGACCTTGAACCATCATCGCATATTCTTCTAGTCATTCCGACAAGCGGGGACAGACACTGTCTTGCACACGCACACGTTGTCCGTTGACGACGGGGTCGACCAAACCATCTCGTTGCCCACTTCAACCTCTGGAGCTGTAGGGGATGAGTTATAACACTACAACCTAGTTATAACAGAAATACCAGTACAACCGAGTTATAACAACTGGAACACCGTTGTTCTTGATTCTACTGGGATATGTAATTGCATTTGGGATGAGTTATAACAGTTATAGCTGTTATTGCGTTTTTCGCTTCTTGAACACTTTGCCGAGGACGTCATTCGTGCCGTCGAGCGACCCGTGCGCGGCTTTGTCGACGGTTTCGTTCTGTCGGAAGGTTCGGCGAATGTGCTCGGGGACACTGGCGGTCTCTGGATGCAACGCGTGCTTGCGCTCGACCATCTTCTCGAGCTTCTTGGCTTGGTCTACGCGATCCAAGAACGCCGCGTTCTCCTTGGCGGCTTGCGCAACTTCCAACCGCAGCTTTTGGTCCCGCACGCGGTTCTCGTACGCGACTTTCTCGGTCAAGTGGGTCCACTGGAACCCCTTGAGGTACTTGAGGTTCCACATGTCATCGTGGTACTTGCTGCGCTTCTTGCCGCCGATGGGGGTAGTGTTGAGTGCCTTGGCCACACGCTTGGCGTCCTTTTTGAACTTGAATTCGATCCAGCCTTCGGTAAAGTTAACTTGGCGGTTCCCGCCGCTCTTGAGCCGCCGTTTCCGCGCCGTCTTGTCTTCTTCAACCAAGTAGATGCGCCCGATCGCACCGTATTCGCTGAGCAGGCGACGAACTTGGTCGGGTTTCATGAAGGGCGGAACGCGGCTCATGTACAGCACGCCTTTCTTCTCGCCATCCTGATTCTTCTTGTCTTTCTTGGACTCACGGAGGTCAGGCACATTATCATCGTTGTCTTCGCCGTTTTCTCCATCGTCGCTTCCGGGAGCATCCTCATTGTGGTCATCCTCGCCAAGGTCGTCGTCGCCTTCTCCTACAACGTCATTCTCGGCGCCACTGCCTGCAGGGCCTTCTTCGTCGCTTTCTGTATGTGCCTCTTCAGCCGTGGCTTCAACTACCTCTTCCACGGGAGCCACCTCCACTTCCGCCACGGCCTTGCGCTTGATCGCAGCACCTTTCTGCTTGCGCGCCATTCTTCTTATCTTCACGCCAAGCACCAATCCATCCAACGTCCGGATAATAGTTATTATCCGTATCATCTGATCATAAGCAACAACCAAAAACAAAAAAATGCAAATGCTAGGCGCGACCCCAGGGTTGCCGATGCCGCGACAGCGCCGATGGCTCTTTCTCCTTGTCGTGTTGCTGTGCGCATGCAATACGCATGGTGAGGCTACGGCAACATCGTCACCTATCTCATCTTCACCACCTCGAAAACCCCATACGACTAAGATCGCCACCACAACCACCACACAGGTGCCAGCAACGACAAGGACGACCTCGTCGCCCACCACTACTCCTCCGCTCGTCACCACAAAAACGATAGCTACACCTGCCGAAACATTATTGGGTCCTCTGGCGTTGGACAACTTGGCCGCTTCCACGACGACGGTAAGCCCAACCCACGCCGGCCTCGACCAATTGGAGGAACAACTCCACTTGATGGAGGAACTGGAAGCGTCGGTGGTCGCGGGTCTGAACAACATGGACTCGCTGCTGTCCAGCGGGAAGAAGCCTGGGTCTGTGTTAAACTCGCGCCTGAAGAGCAACCTCATGGAAGTGCGGCTGAACTTGCACAAACTGGCGGCGAACTTGAACTTGACGTTGAACCAATTGGATTCCGTCGAAAAGGACACAGAGGTCAAGGAGAAACAGTTGGAGGAGGTGCTTCAGAAACAAGCGGCCGACGAGAACGCGCACGAACTGGAAGCGCGAGGCGCCGACGCCGTCGACTACGAGTCCGGACGGCTCAAGAACACGTCAAACATGGTGAATTTGTCCGATGCGCAGCGACAACAGTTTGAAAAAGTCAAAAACCAAGCCGACCCGGCGGTACCATTTCACATATATATATATATATATATATATTTAATAGTATTGTGCGAATCGGTGTGCTTTCATAGGTATTGCATTACGATTTTGGGCTATTGGGGCAGATTGCGCTCTTGTTTGGCGTGTCTGCCGTGGGGGGCATCCTCTCGACCTCCATCAACTTGCCCCCCACGGTGGGCTACTTGGTCGGGGGTGCCGTCGTGGGTCCGTCCGGCCTCGGCCTCGTGCACCATTTTAAAGAAGTCGAAACGATTTCCCTATTTGGAACGATCTTTTTGCTTTTCGGTACGTTGTTTTACCGCTTGAATTAATTGAAAATGGACAATGATTAGTTTTTACTGTTAAAATATAGCGCACGGTGCCGAGTATTCTGTCCATCGATCAACGGACGAAGTGTTCAAACTGTACTTGGTCAGTGGCATGGTCTACGTAGCATGCACGATTGTATGCGTGTCGTTCTTGGCTGTCATGCTGGGATGGGTATGCAACACTTCGCTTGATATATAAATATATATTTATATATTTATATTCTGTAGACAATCTCCCTGTCAGAAGGTATCATTGTGGGCGTGGGGGTGTGCTTTACGTCCACGGCACCCCTTTCCGAGTACATTCGCACGTACAACATTCGCCACACTTCGTTTGGCAAGGTATACACTAATACCAAAATTCTATCGGTTTATAGCCCATGTATGGCCTGCGTTGCGTCAATTTATGGCCTAAGGATATCGTAGCTCGTGTCGGCGATCATTGCGATCCAAGACATCTTGATGAGTTTTGTGATGGCGACGCCCGACTGGTTTGCCGCGAAGCCCAAGGGAACGTGGGTGTCTGTTGCCGTGTGCAAAACGTTCGTCGCCTATGCCGTCGTGGTATTGTTTACCATGGGCATGCATCGGTACATATACATACCTCCTGTTTATGTCGTTTTTTCTATGTTGGACATAAGAACATGGCTAGGTATGTCGTGCCGTCGTTGCTCGAGTTTCTCGTGTCGATGGAGAAATTGCACCACTCGCCGCTCGTGTTGCTCGGGATTGTGTCCGTGTGTCTGTTCATGTCACTATTCACCGAGGTAAGTGCAAACGATATACCTGATATCGTATTATTAGCTCCCTCGGTTTAACGACACATTCATGTTTCTGTAGTCGGTGGGGCTGTCGTTGGAGTGCGGGGCATTCTTTGCTGGCTTAGCGTTCCAAGGCGCGAGCAACCTCAAGGCGACACTGTCCTCCATTCGAGTGCTAGACAACTTGTTTGGGAGCATGTTCTTTGCCTGCATCGGCATGATCCTGAATCCGGTAGTATATTGTGTATATACCTCCAAATATATATATATAATTTTTGGATTTGTGAAAAATATAAACATGATCGCGTTTTGGTATGTTGTACTATTTGTTGTTGGTCATATTATTGTGGATTTTCTACTGTAGACCCCGTCGAATCGAATCGACGCTATTGGCTAATATCCGTTTTTGAGTGGATTTGATTGGCTCTTACAGAAAGCACAAATATATTCAACCAATCACATGTCCAGTGTGATTATATATATTGTTTAGACAAACCACGCGAAGTTTGGAAGTTTATAGCGAATAAATCACAATATCACGGTAAAATGTATTTGTGTCGTCTCCCCCACCAAGAAGTAGTACATGTGACTACGTACGTAGCTGATTGACTGATTGTGTCTGTCCACATCCATGTATATACTCGAATGAAAACCAACACATATCACACTCTCTCCATGTACGTCGCTTGCCTATGATTCATGCATTGATGGATGGGTGAATGGTGGTTAGGCGTTTCTGCTTCGGAACTGCGGCACGGTGTGTGGCATGATGCTATGCGTGTGCACGATCAAGGTGACGTTCGTGACGAGTATCATGTGGTTTTTCCGCATTCCGCTTCAAAAGTCCATTAAGGCCGCCATGAGTTTGTGCCAGGTGGGCGAAGTCGCGCTCATTTTCATGATCAAAGCGCACGCTACGCAGCTCGTGTCGAGGTCGCTGTACCTGCAGTTCCTAGCCGCCACGTCCGTGTTTCTCGGCCTCGCTCCCCTCCTCCACCGGAACCTGAACGAACTCAACACGTTCCACTTTGCCTCGGTGGTTAAGAAGAAGTCCGAGTTTGATAGCCACGATGATGATGACGACGACGGGGACTCGGCCTTGTTGACCGTGCTCCCATCGCATAAGCGACATAATGTAGAGCATTGACGAGGTCGTACTGTTGCTGATTGTAGCTCGAGTTTTTGGCTGTGTATGTGCTTTGATTGGCTGGAATGGACCAATCATAAAGAGAAGACGACGTTTCAGGAACCAATCAAATGTGGATACGCTCCAACTTGAAACAGCCATGCCGTACACGAACGTGTCGACGCTGGATCCAGACGATGAAGGCAACGAGCCGTGGCGAGTGACGTTATTGAGGGCCCTCATCCACGGAGACTATGACAGTACGATGTGCATGTAATGAATCCCACGAGGCATTGCTGTAATGCAATAAGTCAGTCATGGTGCGCGACGTGACGAGCAATGTGGCATCAATTGCCCAAAAGCTCACAACCCACATGAGCCGGGGCAAACTCGAGTGGGAGACTGTCGAGTGGTGAGATGCGCATGTGCGTGCGCGGTTTCGTTGAAGCAGACGACCTGTCACCAGTTATATAGGTGGCAGCTGCAGGATGCAACCCCGCTGTTCGTCGCGGCAGTCTTTGGTCATCCCAAGCTGGTTCGTTGGCTGCTCAAGCACGGCGCTGAGCGGTTGGCTGTTCATGACCATGAATGCCAACGACCAACAACACATGTAGATCCACGACGTGCTATTTGGGACAAACGGCGCTGGATTTGTGCGGCGAACACGCGACGGACGCCGCGGCCGTGGACGAATGCCGGCGCCTCTTGAAAGAACCGCCGAAAAGTAAGCCAGTTTGTGCAGTCTATCTCCAGGGTGTCATGTTGTCCTGGTGGAACAGTTCCGGACCCGCCTGGGAAACCTTCGTTTCAGTGCCACATCACCACCGACCATGTCTTTCGCCACATCCAAGTCGCGGAAGAATCTGACAAGGGGGTGCTGCGCCTGGTGGAAAAGCGTGTGCCGCATGTCGTGCGCAAATGCGTTGCCAGTCTCAGGTGGACCACGCCATTGAGCAATGGAAAAATGATTGAAAAGTACGAAGCTCGGTACCGCACCCACGTTCCAGGAGACAAATCCATGGTGCGATTTTGTATGGGTGCAGCAGTTGTGTGTTGACAGGACGTACTGTACTACAGGTGCGGGGATGGCGCAGCCAAACGACGGCCCATTCGCGGCTGCAAGACGCCCAAGGGTGCACGGTGGATGGACTCCAGTTGGGAACGACGTACGAAGTGCAATGTCGAGCGCAGAATGCCGTGGGTCGCGGCGACTGGTGCGCCATTGAGCTCCTCATTACGCCTTCTGTGGAACGAGGTGGTGGGGACTCGGAGGAGAACGAAAGCGACGACACCAACCATGGAGATGGGTCGTAATGCGTAGATATACAAGACAATTTAT
Source organism: Aphanomyces astaci (assembly GCF_000520075.1). Lineage (NCBI taxonomy): Eukaryota > Oomycota > Saprolegniomycetes > Saprolegniales > Verrucalvaceae > Aphanomyces > Aphanomyces astaci. The sequence continues at coordinate 1,209,661 of NW_009798269.1, read as the reverse complement.
CTCAGTTATATGGTACTCCTTGTTGTACCGGTACATACACAGTTGAACGTCCGAACTACCCGGCTTTGTACACGAGGATGGCTTTTTCGTTGTAGTAGAAGTACACAAAATGCCGCGTCACGTGCGTCACATACGAGCCAAAGTTGCGGCCGATGCACACCACCCAGTGCGGGTCCCATCGCTTGTCAAGATGGTCTCGAATATCATCGCACACCTGCAACCCCTTCTTCTCCCATTCTTCAGTGTCGAACTGGCCCAGTCGCTGGGTCACGCTTTTGATCACGTCTTCCAGCACATCGTCCTCCATATCACATGGCATCTTCACGCGTGCACCCCACATATGCTGCCAACTTGGTGCTTCGCCCATGCTTGCTGCTTTGCCGTTATGTTTGTTCCCCAAAACTTGGTCTAGTGAAAGATCGCGAACGAAAGGTCACTCGATTTTGATGTTCCTACCTTATGCCGCCCATCGATTATAATAATATTACTGATTCGATACAAAACACCATATATAATAAAAGAGTCTTTAATATTATTCCTCTATGATTGAATATTTGCTGAACATCAATTGATATAGGTTTCGTCGTGTTGCCAGTACGCTCACAAGAAGATTGCCATTCACCATGCAAGCGGCTTTGATTCATGCGTGCAAGTACGGAAACGTCAACGACCTGCGGCGTTGCATCGAAGTTGAAGGTGCCAATGTAGATGGCGAAGGAGACGACTGGAGTCCCTTGATGTGGTGTGCTTACTATGGCCACGTCGACGCTGCGAAGGCATTGATCGAACACGATGCAAGGGTCGATGTGGTATTTGACGGCAAGGATGCGATGGACTGCGCGCGGGACAACAACCAAATGGCATTTGTCACGTTCTTGTCGTCATTGCCCTCGAAGAAGCCACTTGTAGTGCGCCATAAAGACACGATGCCGACGATCAGCTCCGACGTGTTGCTGCATGCGTGCAAGACAGGCAACGTCGACGACGCGCGAGTGTGCTTGGAAGAGGGCATCGACGTGCGTGGCAAGGGCGACGATTGGAGTCCATTGATGTGGGCCGCGTACTACGGCCACATCGACGTGGCGGCCACGCTGCTGGACCATGGTGCGGACATCGGCTACGTTTTCGTCCACGACGGCATGACGGCGACCGAGTGCGCGAAGGCCAACAACCAAATGGAATTCGTGTCGTTCTTGAAGAAACAAGCCAAGGCGGGCCGCCACGTCCGATTTACGTCGTCTACCGTGGACAGACCGTCACAGCCGCTGCTGCCATCTTCATGTGGTCCAGCGGGTTGCTGCATCATTATTTAGACGTGGATTACGTAAGTAGGAATTTGCAATGTACAAACGTTAGTAGTATACGACTACACTTGTGCCAAACAACTCGAAGGGTGTCGTCGACCCAGACCTCCTGTCAACTGGTTCACAGTACTCTTAAGGCGGTAGTACCATGTTAGATTAACCATGTATGTACTGTACACCTATTGACAACGAACCGGAAAACGAATTATCCGGAACTCCCAACGGACTTGCAGTGGACAGGAAGGACACGAGCCAGCATGAATCCTGATGAACGAACTCCTCGTGTCCATGTGCACATCATCATCCCGTCCGCGTACACGGGGAAGCTTCTAGCGAATGGTGGGTCCAAAATCCGCCGTCTCGCGCACAGTGCGCACGTGCATTTGACGATTCGACCAGCTGGAGACTCGCCGCACCCGGACGACCGCCTTTTGGTGATTGCCGGCTACACGAAAAACGTATACAATGTCATCCGGGACGTGATTGCCGACATTCAAGCCACCACAGGCTGCAACACGACGACGAATGTGGGGCCGCTCGTGGGTGACAAAGGCAACACGTACGTGTTGGTTCCAAGCACGTTTGCCACGATGCTCATGGCGAAGGGCGGCGCAGTGCTGAAGCAGATCGCATATGTCTCGGGCGCGCGCTTCCAGCTCACCCCCGTGGAAGACTTGCCTCTTGGAACCACCCTTCGGCGTCTGCTAGTGCACGGGTCGGAATCGTCCTCTCGGAAAGCAGTGAACCTGATCATGCAGAAACTGGCCGACTTCAACAACGACTTGCCCACGAACCGAGAGGACGAACTCACAGTCAAGACGGTGGTGCCGCAGTCTGCGATGGAGTTCTTGCCGCTGCAGACGCTCAAACCCATCATGCTGCGCCGCGGCACGTCTGTCAAGTGGTTTGCAATCAAAGAAATGCAAGAGGTCATCATCACGATATCGGGCACACTGGGCCGCATTTTCGACACAGAAGACGACATTTTACAGATACTCGAAGCCAACCACGTGTCGATGGCGTACACCCACCCAAGCTTCCGAGGCAAGCAGCCACCACACAACAACCACCGAGACGAACCACCGTCCAAATCTTTTGCCCAGTACGGACCCAATAGCCAAACTACCACCACCCCGCCACCATGGCACGACAACCATGACGGCCACCGCACGTCCCCGCGGCGCTCCATGAACAGACCACCCGACTGGTCCGACCACACGCGACGAGAAGCGAGCAGCTCCCGGGGGCGTGTCGTTGAGTTCAGCCAGCCCAGCTCGGCGCGAACCCCTCCGTCAACGCCCAAGGGAAGCTACCGTGACGAAAGTAGACAGTCCAGCGACTACTCGTCCGCCGCCAGCCGCCAGCCGCCCCATCGGACCGTGCGCCTGCATGTGGCCACCGCCTCGGACGACGACGATGCCCCAACCTACTTCTTGGACACGCCGTCGGCGAAGAGGCAAAAGACGACCCGACCTGCCATGGACACGGCCCTGCCCACCCCTCGGCCAAAAGACCCCGCCCGCAATATGACGGACGAAGCGCCGAGAACTGTTCGACATGTTTACATGCACGAAAGCGGGGGAGCGTACATGGCTCGCAAGGACGACGACATGACCACAGAAACAACAACGTCGCAAGCTGCCAATGATTCAGCGAGGGAGTTTTTGGAGTCGTTTTGGAGTGCTCCACCGCAACCAGACCCCTATGTAGCAGGACCTCCTCCTTCACGGCTGGACTGTGCACCACCACCAGCCCCGTCCTTGTCGGCAGCGTACTTTGTTGGCTTGCCAGCCGCCATTGATGAAACAAAAGAACCGGGACTGCTGCCCACTCCGCGACATACCGCCCCCGACCCTCGGCGTAGCTCCCCTGCCTTCACGTCCGTGCCTACGCATGACGATGGACGTTGGACGGGGCTAGAAACCCGACCTCGCTCGTCCACGCGGTTTCACACCCCATCGGTCTCCCCCCAACCTCGTGAAACGACCAAACCAGCTGACCCGCGAATTAAGCCAGCCGATCCTCGGTCACAGCCAGTAGTCCCTGGCACAGCCAAGCTACCTGACCTCCGGCTACGACTGGCACGCCCACTCAACAGCTCCATCAACCCGCGAAGTAGCTCTAGAGAAACGTCTCTTCCACGGAACAAACGCACACCTAAAGCGATGTCGCCCCCACTTTGTGCGATTCAGACTACTCCACAGGTTGAATCACTCAAGCCTCGCGACCCGCGGATAAAAGCAGCTCCAATCGTACATAGCACCACTGCCGCTCGAACGCCTGCGGCCGCTCCTGTCGGTGTGACTACGGCTGCACCCAGAGACCCTCGACGTCTAGCCCAGGTGCAACTCGAACTGAAGCCTTCAGGTTCGGCCCCGCTAAGTCCACTTGAATCGCTGGTGGTCACTCCCCAGGTCGAGCCAGCTGTACCTCGTGATCCGCGGGTAAAGGCATTTGCCCATACCTCCACTCCCGTCCATGATCGAACCCATGTTGCAGCTGCTGTGGCTACGGCCACGGCTCCACCAAGAGATCCTCGGCTTGTAGCCCAGGCTGCGCCACGAGATCCTCGACTTGTAGCCCAGGTACAACTCAAACTGAAGTCAACACAGTCGTCCCCAATAAGCAATTTGAATCACAGGTGGCAACTCCCCAGGTCGAGCCAGCTATTCCCCGTGATCCGCGGGTAAAAGCGGCTACAGTTGTCCACAACTCCACTCCCATGGATGATGGAACGATTGGTGAAGCTGCTATAGCTACGGCTACACCAAGAGACTCTCGACGTGTAGCCCAGGTACAACTTGAACGGAAGTCAACACAGTCGTCCCTATTAACAGTTTGAATCACAGGAAGCAACTCCCCAGGTCGATCCAACGACGTCTCGTGACCCGCGGGTAAAGGCGGCTACAGCTGTCCACAGCACCCTTCATGTGCAAGATCGCTCTCTTGCTGCAGCGCCAGCTGCTGTGGCTACCCAGGTCGGACCAACCAAGCCAATGGACCCGCGGGTGAAGGCCGCGGCAAATACTGCTCTTAGCTCCCTTCCTGTACAAGGCCATAGTATTACTGCACCTCCAGTTGCTACGACTACACCAAGGGACCCTCGACTTGTAGCCCAAGCACAACGTGAACTCACGCCAGCACAGTCGTCCCCACTTCGTCCAAGTGTATCGCAGGTGGAAACTGTCGAAGCAACCCAGCCAAGAGACCCACGTGCGAAGGCGGTTGCAGTTGTCGATAGCTCCACTATTCTGGAATCTCGAACGGTTGCTGCAGGTCCGCAGGCTGTGGCTACAACGGCTACATCAAGGGACCCCCGCCTTTTAGCCGAGGAACAACATGAACCAAAGCCGTCAGATTCATCGCCTCTCAGTCAACAAGTTGAAAGTCCCCAACCAGCCGAGCCAACCAAAGCAATCGACCCACGGGTAAAGCCGGCTATACTTGTCCATAGCACCCCTCCTGTAGGCCAAGATCGAACAGCTAAGGCTACACCAAACGACCCGCGACTTCTAGCCCCCCGTGCACAAGATGACCTGAAGCCGTCATTCGAAGCGAAGGGGGCAACTACCCTGTCTGAGCTATCCAAACCACCGGTTGACCCTCGGGTGAAGAAGGCTACAGTCGTCCCTCCCGTGGGAAAGCTAGGTTCAAGCTCGCCTTCTGCTGTGGCTAAATCCAGCTACTCAACTCATGAGACCCAAACACAGCAAGAACTGAAGCCATCAAATTCGTCGCCACTACTTCGTCCTAGTCAGTTTGAAGGATCATTGACAACTGCCCGGCTAACCGAGCCAGCAAAGCCACTCGACCCACGTGTGAACTCTGTTTCAAATGTCCATAGCACCCTTCCTGAAGAAGCTCAAACTATTGCAGCAGCCCCAGTTGCTGTAGTCACACCCAGAGACCCTCGACTTCGAGCAGCCCAAGCACCAAACGAGCAGACACCTACTGAGTCGTCCCCACTTTGTCCACATCCTTTTGACAAGCCATCAACAGCACTGGTTGTCCAAAGCTCGACTCCCGCAAAAGCTCCAACAATTGCTGATCCCATAGCTGAGGCACGAAATGGCTCGACCCTTGAGGCCCACGCAGATTTGAAATCGTCGCCACGTCATCCAATTCAATCGGAAGAAGGGCCGGTGGCCACTCACCACGTCGAGCCTGTCGACGCTACAGACAGGCAGATGATGACCCCGGCTACACTTGTCAGCAGCCCCCTTCCTGACGAAAATCGAGCTCCAGTTGATGTGGTCACGGCTACACCGCTTGTAGCACAAGATTATGAACTAACATCTGATCAAACGCTTGCTGAAGGACTAGTAGCGGCCGCTACGGTTCCACCAAGTGATCTTGCATCAACCTTTCAAGCCCAGACACATGACGAAATGAACAACTCGGCAGAGTCGTCGCCCTCACGTGGTCTTCACCTTGAAACGAAGTTGGCAACTCCCACGCCAATCAATGCACATGATCCACGGGTGACGCCGCCTTCAGCTTCAATCGGCTATACCTCCCTTTCTGCCGACACTCAAACGAGTCCAGTTGATACAAGTGAGTCGCTTCGACTGGCACCCCACGAAGTACAGTCTGCAGACGAAGAAGGGAAGCCATCGCAGTCGTCCCAGCTACAAAGTCCGTGTGAAGTGGCGACACTGCCCCCCGAGCCAACCAATCTGCTAGACAGACTGCCGATTGCTTCCGCACCCTTTGACCCTCGAAACAGACTTCTACCTGCTACAGCAGTTGCTGCTTCTTTCCCGCGTACGAATCAGTTGATCTTGGATACCTCTGCGCCTGTAGGCGTGCCAAGTCCAGATGTAGGGGATACGACCACCACACAAAGTGATGTCCTTCAACACCAGCGACACCCTTTGGCACTTGGTCTCATCAAGTGTGAACTGCCTGACGTGGCACGAGCACAGGGAGTTGCCCAAAACCCTCCTCGTGACCATGGGATGTCGCCGGCTACAACTACAGCCCATTTGGCTAGTGCCTCAGCTGCGAGTACGTTCTTCGTTACTTATATTTGGTGATTATTGTGTGCTGTTTGGCCAAATCTTCTCTTGCCCTATTTTTTATGAAAAGCTCGTACTGATTTCAGTCACACACTAATTCGGTGTGTTGAATTGGGTTTCATTGGATTGGCCACTTAATTGGCCACTTGATTGGTCGATCTTTGATTGTCTGCAGCCGATTTGGCTCCAATTTCGAATATATCGACAAGAATAGTCACGAAAACGAGATACATATTCATGCTGATGAATAGTAGTTGTAGGCCATACCCCCGACGATGGCGCCTCAGACAATGACACGGAACTACCACCGTTGAAACGACGCGCGCCGTCGCCCAGTTTAAAGTGCGAGGTGATCGCGCCCACGATGCCCCGTCCTGCGGTATTTGAGCTAGAGGACTCGGACGATGACGACCTGCAGATCGTGCAAGTCGTGGCGCCGTCGGGGAAGAAGCGGCGCTTGAGTAGAAGCACTGCCGCGATCGATCTGACATTCGACTCGGACGACTCGGACGCCCAACCTATCACCTCTGTCCTTCCCCGACGAGGCTTTCACTCTGACGCGCAAGTTGTCGACTTGACGTAAACAACGTCGCCCACGATATCATGCTTGCTGTATAGTGTAAACACTATTTAATACAGGAACCACACAGTAGTATACCGTCTTTTGATGGAAATACATGGTGAAATAAATGTCTTTTTGTATTTTAATAGTACTATTTATGGTTCACTCCCCGGAGTATTCTTTCCAAGTAGTACGTCGTAACGATAGTCATACTGTCAAGTCAGTTATCGCCAGTAGAATCGAATAGACTTGGCAAATGAAGTTGAAAGTAATGTAAAGTGCCAATCAATGATGGAGTATAAAACTAAGCCAATCACTGGAAACGCGCCAATCACAGAATAAACCTCTAAACATATGAATATAAAAGATCGCGAACATAAAAATAATACGTCAGCAATTGGCACACCACTTATAGAGCTCAATTGTGCGAAATACGAGGCGACGGATTTTACAGTTAGAAGTTTTATGGAAGCACAGAATATTATTATGGCCAATAAGATTTGAATTTGTGAAAGACATTCCGTGATTGGCTAATGGAAAATATATAAATTATTATTAAATAATTTTTTATATAATTATAACAAAAGTATAGTAATGTAAAATGTAAACTAAAAAATCTATTTAAAGTAGGATTATCTACTGAAAATCCACCCCATAACCATTCAACAATATCTTTACCTATATAAGGAATAGCTGAAAATAAATTAGTAATAACAGTAGCTCCCCAAAAACTCATTTGTCCCCAAGGTAAAACATAACCCATAAATGCTGTCGCCATCATAGCTATAAAAATTAAAACACCAGAACACCATAAATATTCTCTTGGTGTTATATATGATCCATAATATAAACCTCTAAACATATGAATATAAACTACTATAAAAAAAAAAGAAGCACCAAAAAATTGAGATTTCCATCGAAGTTCGAAGTTATTCAACCAATCATTTCCGATGAATTGGCAAATTCGAAGTAGCAAGTGTGTCCCTTAAAATCCGTCGGATTGCCCTAAAAATTATCACAATTCAGGATTCGAAAAGGGTGCCTCAATCAAGAATTATGGCCATTCTCCGAAAAAACAAAAAAAGTTGTATTTACGTTAGCCAATCAAAATCCATTCTAACCCCCCCTTTACAAGATTTCTGAAGGGTTCAGCCAATCAATGCGTTTTCTAAAGCCCATCCGTTGCCCATTGGACTCACTGTACTACATACAGTAAGTATGTAGTGATTACTCCTAACAGTAATATATTGCCAAGTTTATTCAAAACGGTGTTACTTTTGGACGGAACAGTCCAAATTGCGTGAGAAGGACAATATTTAAATGTATTATATTTGTCGTGGAAATCGAAGTATATGAACGCTAAGCTGAAGGCTGCTCATTCAAGCCGATGAACAGTAAATAAGCAGATAAACGCTCAACCTTTCATGCAGCACTTTTGAGAAATGAAATCCCTGTCCTGAGTGAGACACGAGTAAGCTGCATTCTACGACGAGGTCGCTTTTAAGTGCACCATACACTGGCCATGTACGTGAACATTGTATTGCATGCAAAACAGTTTCCTTGCCTCGAAAGGGAGATCCGAGACATCTGTCACTGGACTAGTTTACTACTGGATGACCAGGGTTTCATCGTCGTCGTAGCCGAATTGCGCCTTGTATCGGAGGAACAAGTCGTTCAACTCTTCCACGTACAGCGTGTGGATCTTGACGAGTTCTTCTTCGGTAGGGTTTTCGTTTTGAACGACCTATAGGCAAGCACCAATATTATCATCCCCACCATCGTTCATAGGTTTGGATAGATGATACATATATATGCATCGAAAATGTACTGGAATGGGTTTGCCATGCACGACGCCAAACTTGCGCTTGCCCGTGAGACGCTTGGGCAGCCATGTGAAGCCCCGCCCCCAGAACAGCAGCAGCGGCACCTTGAGCGTCGACAGAAAGAAATGGCGCACGGATTTCGGTGGATTCCAGATGCTAACGTTACACGTTCATGTCATATACACTCCATCCTCAGCATATTGATATATATAATATATATATATATATATATATATATATATATACGATGGTGTTGGGATTTTAGATGAATAGCATAAAATTGGTCGACCAATCAAAACCCACAACACGAATCAAGTGGCCAATCAAAAATTATCTCTTCAAACATTCACAACATCGAATTAGTGTATGACTTCTAGTAGTGTGTCCCAGGTCGTTTTTGACATATGTACATTCAAAATTCAATGCAAACAATAATCGATATATCCCTGGATTGGGGGATAAGATAGCACAAAACTCCACATTTTGGCTTTTGTAACGCACAAAAATGTCTACTATGCAACTACGTCTTGACGATATATATATATATATATATATATATATCCCGTGATTTCAACTTGAAACAACGTACTTACTTGTACATCCACTTTTCACCAAATACAAAGGTCGGCACGATGTCGGCGCCATATCGAACGGCCAGCCTGATAAACCCCAAGCGTTTATTGAGCACGAGGGTGGTCTACGATGATATACACGTTCGTCAGAAACGACGGCAGCAACGCCGTCAGAATCGAACTTGTTTGGACTTTGGGTCGGTGAGAAATATCTCCTTGGATCCGCCGGGGTAGACGATGACGCTCATCTTGTCCTTCAGTATGCGCTCGGCATTTTTCCGCGATGCATCCACAGCCGCCAACCTAAGCCATCGATTGCCGTCATGCATGTTGAAGTTGTCGGTTGTACGAACCAGAGGCAGATTTCGCGGGCCATGGGAATGTAAAACATGGGGGTGGCCCCCAACGCCCTGGCCACAATGCCAGGAAACAGCGCCTCAAAGTTGCCAGCGTACGTCGAAATGCGCGACAAGATCAAAATACCATGCGGGTGGTATGCAAACACATACTACAAGTACACAAACACGTGTCAAAAACTTGGGAGTATATTTAAATATATTAGAAGATGTTCATAGTATATAATAAAAGATTTCAAATATAAAGCGTTCATATTTCAAATTATTATATGACAAGGCGGACGTACTTGTTTCGTCGGGTCGAGCTCTGCTTCGCGAACAATCTCGAGTCTAACGTACACAATATCCCAGCATAAGGAGGTATTGTCAAATCGATTCGAAACTGGAGCCCTCAGCAGAATCGAATGACGTAAGCGAATGGATTAAAGAACCGCCTAGGCCAATCAAATCACGTCTTGTCGAATTTCTGCCAATCCAAACAACGCAATGGGCAAAACCATATATATATATACCAATATTTGTATAGTATAGTTTGTACAAGGTTGTTCAATTAGATCAAATGGATTCGAATGCTGTTTGGCGAAATCACTCACAAGTCCAAATTTGGGTGAAATGCACAATATTATTCATATTATTGTGATGTTTGACCCAATGGTGTGCCAATTGTTTGGGGGGATTGGTGAAATCGAACAAAGCAGTATGATTGGGTGAAAAAGAATGAAGGTTGCATTATGATTGGCTGGAAGAATGCGTTTGGACCTCTTAAACTTAGTTTTATAGCATATGTTGAAGGTCCGGCAATGGTTGGACGGTTCATCGAACCCATCGCCGGAGGAAATTCATGTGGAGGGCACAACACAATATATACGGAAGATATATATATATATATATATATATATATACATGAGATTCATTACAGTGGTCGACAAGAAAGGGTTGGAGGATTGATCGAACGTACTTGGTGTAGCTACACATGAACTTCCAAGCGCTATGTTGTCGCAACCAATCCCATTGCATGCCGCCTTCCTTTGGCGTCAGCTTCATGTGCGCATTGTTCAGAAACGTCGGCACGTACGCCAAAATCAACGCCACGCTCACGTACGTGTACCCGAGCTGTCCAAACAAGGTGTATGGAGGTGGCCAACATGGGAGGAGGAGGGTACCGTGTGGATGTAGTACAAGAAGACGCCAGTGAACACAGGCCACACCAAGTAATGAATAGCGATGATACTGATGGCAAGCTCCAACGCATTGCTACAAGGCCAACATGATGAATGTCCACTCAATGTGGAAACGAGAATGGATCACACGTACAATAGGAACGACGGGAGAGTGTCGCAGAAGGATGGATCTGGGTGGTGCAGGCGTACCACGCCATCGTCCTTAGAGGCCGCCGCCGCAGCGGGCTTGGACACCGCACTTCCCGACTTCTTGACTTCGCGCATGTTCGATACCAAGTTACTGTATTTGTGCGAGTCATCACCTCTGTCCCGTGATTCGATATCGGCTAAGCCAATCAAACGCAAAAATCCATCTCGGCTAAGCCAATCAAAGTAAAGGATTGCTGGAGGCATATTTTTAATCGTGCTGAAATGACCCATACAAATAATTAATTAAATACCGTGTTACGTATATAGGTTTAGACATCCTTATTGATGTGGACTCCTCTGTAAAATGATTAATTCCTGTGCTTGCAAAGTATAAAAGTTTACAGTACTTCCTTCGCGCCTTTAAGCACCTCTAATATCCTATAAATACCACACTTAAAATATCGATTTACAGAGGGAACAAGTGGGTCCAAAACGGAACACGGAAGTCTACGAACGTTCCTGGATCAAAATTATGGCAAAGCAAACAGGTCGCGGAGGTGCCGGCTGTACGTGGCATATACCTCCTGAACCTCTTCATGGGATGGCCGAGCGTTGCGTTCAACCTAAAGCAACATGGTTTGACCCAGGAGTGCCAACTGGTGCTATACGTACATGGAGGGGGGAACCAAACACCACTGTAGCCTTGGATTTGCAGGTTCCGATTGCTCCAAGGGATAGCACCACACTGCTCATCCACGCCACTGCATGCTCAAGCCATGCTGGGAGCAGTGGCATCCATCGCAATCGCCTAATCATGGTGAGTATCGACTACGCAGACGTGAACGTCATACCGTTCCGAGTTTGCTGGAGTACAAAGCGCTAGCACTGGAATCAGAGATACACCGTGCATCATTGCTAGCTTGACCAAGGCTAGCGATGGCTGCGACTACAGTCAGATCATCACTGAGAGCATATCGACGGAATGTCTACCTACCTCTGAATCAAACGCCAATGACATTGCGTTGGGGGCGCCACCCACTGTCACTTCGTTTTCGATGCGAACATTGAAGGGATAATAGAGTAAACTGAGCCCGTTGTTCAATGCATCATGGGCTACAGTTTCAGTGGCTTCCACACATCCGAGCCTGAGCAAGTTGTGAGGTTCCTGTACAGTATATGTGGAATTGGCTAGTCCATACCATAGCAACACTTCTCGGAGGATAGGAACATAGAAATACGGAGTCGGAAGCAATACCAGTGCAGGGTGATGGGGGAATAGCCGTTCCCACATGCCACCACACAGCACAACGCTCGGGGGACACTTTGCCGAAGTCGAGTGGAACCCAAAGATGCACTGCAGGCAACATAGTGTTACACAAGGGGGCAATGTAGTGGTAGAATCACGGACGACGACGACGAATGTATGTACATACGCGTTCGGCTGGGTTCAATGGGCAATGTCGTATGCAGTCCAGGCTAGCACGAGATTGAACATGCCGGTATGTGAAGGTTGAGGTCGCGAGTTTGGTGGTGTACCGGAAGTGACGCAGCATGATGTGCCACACGCTGTGGGTTCGCAGGGCGTCCCATTGCACCCCGCCTTGCGATGGAGTGACCTTATCGCTGGCCCCATTGAAGTAGGTCGGTAGGTAGGCCACGACCACGGCAGCATTGACGTACCAAAAGCCATGCTAGCCACACCGCGTTTAAGTGCAAAGTTCGACTTGGAAGGATATGTTTACATGTTGTATCCAGGCCATGGCGACGAGTAGGGCCAACGGAGCCGCATAAATGCATTTAGTGGCTGCACACACGACTGCAAATTCGACAACCGACCTGTCAATGTACGAGTGTCCATGGTTGAGCCTTGGAGCGAGTGACGTTCGCTTACACTAGGCCAGACGGGTAGATGTGCGGAAGTCCGCGAGGTTCTTTCTCAGGCGTCACCTCAGGCGGCCGTGCCAGGACCATGATGTTTGGCGAAATAGAAGTGACGGAAGCGGCAGCCAGGGACACAGTGGGACGTCCAACTTGAAGTCATGTGGGTGCACGAGACTGGCAAATCAGCAGTCGTCAAAATAGTCCAGTTGGACTTTGACAGTTACGCGTCGGTTTCGCTTGGTAGCGAGAAAGTGTGTTAACATTAATTATGAGATCTGCAGAGGGTGGTCGTTAGCCATTGTTGACACTCCTAAAAGTAACGCAAGATTACACTGTTAACATGTAAATTGGACAACCAATATGTTCCCTTGGATGCGACGCCGACATGGGACAAATGACCCATGGATTTTATACCCTCGTACTGGTATGTACTGTATCATTACCTTTTGTTGGACTTTGCTGGTGCCCCGTGTGATCATACAGCTAAGCGCCCCAACGTACTATGTAGATAGACATGGAAAGTCAGTCCTTTTGCGGATGGTCAAGACGATTTGGCATGGCTGCCCAAAATACCATTCGGAGTAACCGATAAAAGTAACGACTTGGGTGGCAGGCTGCATTTCCCCTTAAACATGAGCGTTCGATGCGGTACAAGTGGCATCGCATCGCTCTTCTGTTTGGGTCTTTGCGCAGCGTTCGCGTCAGGGTACACGCGGCTCTTTATCCCTTAAACCCCCAATCACTAGTACTGATGTTCAATTGTAGCTCCAGCACCCTCGTGGCACGCAATCTCGTGTATCATGTTGATCCTGGCCAAGACGTGGTCATTACGTTGAAAGGGTACAGCATGGCTGGTCGTGCGGTACGTCCAAGCGGCAATTACAGCGTTCAAATTGAATTTGAACGACGGGTGTACGATTCTTATTAGCTCACTGTGTCCATTGCGACGTTGCCGTCGGCAGGCTTTATATACCAGTTGTCTCAAGTGTACAGTGATTACGGCTACGACCCAAAGAAGACCCCCACGGCCATCACAACGGTCCCGACCCTCGTGACAGGCTCCAACTACCGGGTTGTGTTTTCGAGACCGTTTTCCAACTCGCCCCTCGATTCCAAGGTGCGGAGCCCGCTGTACTCCCTTTTCAGAAGTCGCCAAGAGCCGTTGTCCTATCATTTGATCTGTAGTTTGCCGAGTTCACGTACACTGTCAACGATGGTGTGACAACGTCGGCCCCAGGGACAATAACTATCTCACAAGGCCCTGCCGTGATGTCGAGTCAGTTCTACGTCGATGCTGAAGGATGGGGCATTCGCAACAACAACAACTTTCAGGTAAACCAAGCCATTACTACTCGTATGCGATGCCTGTACGGTATCAACAAGCATAACCAAAGCAACCCACGTAGCCAGTGTACGACCCCACGAGTTGTGGCATCATGAGCTACTACATCTACGGCACAGGTTTGTCCTATTCCGTTTACATATTTACAACCCGTCAACTAAGAAAACTGGTCGTTAAACCCACAGAGGCGGTGATTCAAACCCAACCCACGTCCACCGATGATGCGCAGCTGTGGTACTTCACCGCTCCCTCCAAATTCCTCGGCAATCAGTGGGCCACGTACGGCGGCACTTTGACGTTTACGCTGTCGGCGTCCGAAGGTGATTTCTCGTCTTCGTCGAACCTCAACACTCCCGCGACGACGCCCCTGGTGATCCTCGAGTGTGCCACGTGTAACCTCAACGCCGGCGTGCGGTTGGCGTGGCCTCAGACGCTGTCGCCTGCGTTTACCGGCCCCGCGCAAACGTTCAGCATCCCCCTCTCCGAGACAGCGGGGTGGGTCACCGATCCAAAGAACACGCTGCTGCCGTGGACGCCGCCGTCGCAATGCGTGCTCATGGAGGTGCTATCGAAACTCAGCGGGGTATCGATCCTCGGGGACTTTACGCGCCGGAGTGAAACGGTGGCGTTGGACGCCGTCGTACTGTCCCACGGCCCAGGCCAGCCCCTCGCGTGCTATGGAGCCTTTTGATAAGACTACACACAGGACTTACAACATTGACATCAATTTTACTCTCAGCTCAACATACAACGCTTAGAACATGAAGATTGCAACCATTCAAGTGATGTAAAGTGGTTTCGAGTAAGCTTGCTGTACATGGCATACAAGTACAGTACCTAATGAACAAACTCCAAGGAGGGGTCATTTCTACTGTGTTGCGACGCTACTACGTCGACGTGGCGGATTTGTTGGCCCATAGTTTGATCGAACGTTATTACTCGGATACCACGATTCGTCTGACCCAGCACTCGTGTTGTTTATAAAGCCCATATCCCCACTCATTTGTCCACATCGATATATGTACTTCACAATCGACAAATGACATTGGGTTTCTGCAGTATGTTGATCGCGGGTCTATTCGTAGTACTACAGTGTCTATCACACAGGCACGTCCTTGGTGCTTGGAAAGAGAATGTTGGCGTGGATCGGATAATGATCGGACGGGTATCGTCCGTTGCGCGACTCCGTGACCACTTGCGTCGACAGGACCTTC
Organism: Aphanomyces astaci; assembly: GCF_000520075.1. NCBI lineage: Eukaryota > Oomycota > Saprolegniomycetes > Saprolegniales > Verrucalvaceae > Aphanomyces > Aphanomyces astaci. The sequence goes on along the minus strand of NW_009798269.1, from coordinate 1,194,279 downwards.
ATCGTGGTCGGTCGGTACAAGATCCAGTCGATGTGGTTGGCGGCGCGCACGACATCGGCCGCCTTTTCTCCGTCGTTGTCGACGCCGGCCCAGCCATGGTACGTGTACGAGACGTCGCCGATGGTCTTGTCGGCGGTCTTCCACGCTTCAGCAAAGCGGGGGCCGGCCGCGTCGGTCGTCAAGTACGAGTACACGGACGTGTGGCGATACGTGTTGAAGTCCCCGACAACAAACACGGGCATGTCAGGCTGCCACGTGTCCTGGATGCGGCGCCAGATCAGCTTGGCGCTGTTCACGCGAGACAGTTCGCTGCGATGATCGAACTGGGTGTTGATGAACACAAACTGCTGCCTGGTCGCCTTGAGCTCGAACTTGCACCACGTGACCATGCGCACGCACGGCGCGTCCCACGCGGTGACCCCAGGCACCTCTGGGTTGTCGCTGAGCCAGTAGTTGCCCCCGTCCAACTTGGTCACGACGTCCGTGTCGTAGAAAATCTGCTCAAACTCGCCGTTCGCTTCGCGTTCAACGCCGAACCGCTCGTAGTTGCCGTGCAGGTTGGCGTGGATTTCCGCCAATTGGTCCTTCAACCCTTCTTGCGTGCCCATCACGCTCGGCTTGTACCGGTTGATGAGGTCGATGAGGTGCTCCTTGCGGTGGTCCCAACTGTTCCAGCCGTCGTTCGCACTGGCGAAACGAACGTTAAACGTCATCACAGACATGGGCGTGGGAGGCAGGACGGCCAAGGCGGCATAGCGGCCGCCGCCGTCCTGGCGCAACTTGGGCGCCACCACCGTGCCAGACGCTGGCCCCGAGTTGAAGAACATGACGATACCTACAAAGAAGAGCACGCCCAGCCCCATCTTCACCCGAACGGATGTGTTGTCGGCGTGGGGTTTGTACGGGTTGCGCAACGCGCGCTGCTGCAGGCGGGACTGGAATGGATCCATGACCACGGACTTACGTGTCGTAGCTCGGTTTCGCAGTGGTGTGTTGGTATCCGGACATTTCCCTGGCCGCCGTGGGAGTATCCGGAAGCCCTGACGTGTGCAACAGTATTGTGTCGACACCCCATCGACGAACGGCGATCCTCATGTGCGCCACTCAAGCGGTGCAACTACGACTAGGAGAGCGCAAGATGGGCCGTGCTTGCATGGGAGTCTTACGCAACCAACTAAGTACATTGATGTACACAGTAGCCGTGAACGCTTTGAATCCCCTACAGATTGTTTGCTACCGTACTACTCCGAGTACTACCTAGTACAGTACATCTGTGGCCGCTTGAAAGCTGCTATGCGTCGAGCTTGTACTTCCACACACTCGACCTCGTGTAGACGACGTCAGAGAGAGCAGAAATAACTATTTAGTAGGATTATTACACGTTGTCTATGGTTATTGGTTGTCGTCGTCGTCGCGTCGACCTTCGTGCTTGAGTTTGAACTGGCTCAGGTTTCGCAAATAGTCGAGGGTGTACTGGTTGTCATTGCACACACGGGAGAGGTCGTTGAAGTGGATCACGAGGCTCTTCTGCAGCGCCCGCAGCGTACTCAAAAACTCGACCGAGTGTGCGTCAATGATTGGGCCGTGCGCATTCAGAATCGCCAAAGTCCACGTAAGGTAGTACTCCAAGTGAGGGCTGATGCTCAATCCTTTGGCCAACAGCGCCATCAGCCGCTTCAAGTACGTGTCTGTCAACGCCTGGGCGACGAGGGGGATGCTGTCCACGGGTACGCTTTCGAGGCACAGTCTTAGCAAGAGCTCTTCGTTCAAGTGCAGGGCCATGAGCAGGCCCTACCCAAACCGCCCGTACATTTCAGAAACGAGGTATATTGTCGATTTGATACAAATGTGGGGCAATCGAATCGCGCCAACCAAACTGATCCACAATCGATCTGATTGGTTGAATTTCATTGAGAAATGGGTTTTGATTGGTTAAATGTTTGGAGCTCACCTGAAGTATCCAATCAAATCGATTTAAATTCGAACGAGAAACCACGAAATTTCACTCGAAAGCACAATATTATGTTGTTTGTTTGTAGTATTGTCGATTTGATACAAATTTGGGGAGGGGGTGCAATCGAATCGCGCCAACCAAACCGATCCACAATCGATCTGATTGGTTGAATTTCATTGAGAAGGTTTTGATTGGTTAATAATTTTGAGCTCATCTGAAGTAGCCAATCAAATCGATTTAAATTCCAACGAGAAACCACGCCACAACACGAAATTTCACTCGAAAGCACAATATTATACCTTGGTAAACTCTTGCCGGGCTAGCGTGCGCTTGATCGTGTCGGGGGTGATGTCTTCATCCAACTCGAACGGATCGAACACGAGCGTTTCATCCAAGCTATAGATCAACAGCCCCTCGGTGGTGGCGGCAGCCCATGACCGACCGGTGGGGGAGAACAGCACGGCCTTGGACAGCACCTCCATGCCCTGGCGGCGGGCGCCTGGGTCCACGGCGCGCTTGGCGCCGACCAATTGGTTGTCACTATGATGATGATACATACATTCACACGAAAGTTTAGCGTTGTGATGTCAAAATCTGACACACGTACACAGCGGTGGACGCGCTGAGCGGGTCGAGGTCGAGGTTGAGCTGCGACTTGGCGCCTGCTTCTGTCATCTCGCCCGAGTGCAATCGATCGAGCACGCCTTCCAAGCTCCGGTTTTGGCTCAGCTGGAACTTTTTGAGTAGCATGGGCGTCTTCGCCGACACTTGGTAGATGCAAATGTACTTGGACTGACCGCCCGCCAAGATGCAAGTGCCTTCGGCCGAGTAGCACACGGACGTAAAGTGTTTGGACCTGGTGTTGTTGGCGGCAGACATGGCGTCCTACGACGGGGTTGGTTGGGTCTGTGAATGGGAGGGGGGGGTATGTATGTATGTATGCTAAGGAATATGATAAAGTCGTTCGCACCGACGAGTGGCGGCCGCCGGCCACGTCCTTCTGGCCGTCGATTTCCCCCACGAGCTCGCCGTCTGCAACCGTCCACAGGTTCAAATGGCCGTTCAACGTGGCACTGCACACTTGCTTGCCGTCTGGCCGGAAAGCCACCGCCAAGACATCGCTCGAGTGGGCCAATGGCTCAATGAACGGCTTGTTCTGATACACATTCCACACGCGCACAGTGTGATCCCACGACCCAGACGCTAGCAGCAGCTCCTACACACATCTCCATGTTAGACGCTGCGATACACAATCCAAGATGAAAACAAGACATCCCAGCAGCAAATAGAGAGCTTGACGACAACACTGTGTGTACATGACATGACGTCCGAAACAGTCGCAATGAAGGACAACAACGAACCAACGATGTTCATATCGTAGGCTGCCAAATCAATGTACAGTTGAATCGGCAGAAGTAATTAGCCAATCAGATTGCACGAAACCATCACAACATTTAATTAGTGTGAGACCTCAATTCGTGTGAATACCACGCTTTACATACAAAATTCAAACACAATCGATCGATAGATTTGGCAAAAATCAGCACACAAGTCCAAAAATTTGGGGAAAACGGGCAAAAACAACACTGGTCCAGTCGTCGTCGATGACATGTATAACAAACAGCAGTGGCCACGAATCCAAGGCGCCGACGATGGCAATAATAATAATAGGGAAGGATGCTGATGGAGGTGTGCACATAGCACAAACCAACCTCGGTGGTGGACGGCGAGAACGCCAACGACGTGATGGGCGCCGTGTGGCCGCTGAGGACATCCGTGAGCCGGCCAGTTTGCATCGACCATACGTAAATGTGGAACGGGTCGAGGGTGCCGGCGCACACGAGCTGGCCGCTCGTGTCAAGTGCGAGGCAGAGAAACTGGACGGGGTTGGGGGTCGTGAGGGTGCGGAAGTTCTTGTACCGATTCAAGTCGAACGCGCGGACCGTTCCATCGAGTGAGCAGCTCACGACGGCCTGGCCGTTGGCGGTGAACGCCACGCCCGTGACGGGGGCCGCATGTTCGTGGAACGTTACGTAGCAAAAGCCAGACGTGGTGTCCCACAGCTTGAGCTTGGCGTCGTCGGCGCCCGTGGCAAGGAGTCGGCCGTCGGGCGAGTACGCGAGCACGTTCAGGTCAAAGTAGTGGCCTTGCTGCTTGAGCACATACGTTTCGGACTTCCATTCCCACACGAGCAGTTGCCCGAGGTGCTGTGACGCCATTGCGAGCCACTCGCCCGACGAGTTGATGGCCACGGCGCTGATGCGATGCTGGGACACGCTGAGTGTGTGGATGTCCTGGAAGTGGGGCAGCGAGTACAAGCCAAACGTGCCGTTGCCAAAGCCGACGACGAGCAGCTCCGTGTCGGCGTGAAAGGTCACGCAGTCCACCTTGGCGTATTCCATTTTGAACACGTGTTTGTGCTTGGTGGACCACTTGACCCCACGCGCCACGACCGGAATGATCGCATCTTCCTGGTCATTTTCGACTGGAGCAACCCCCCCGTCGTGTTCCCACAGGTATGCGCCGCCGTCCCGCGCGACCGTGTAGATGGTTTGGCCGTCGGCAGAAAAGAACGCGCCAATAACCACGTCGCGATGCCCGACTAACGTGTACGGCGTAAAGTTGGGGTACGGCTGGACAGACCACAGCCGCACAGACAAGTCCTTGGCGGAACTGAGGAAGAACTTGGAGTCGGGCGACCACTCGATCGACAGCACGTCGCCGTGGTGTCCGCCGTACGTGCGGTGATGCACAAACGGCGCAAACTCGCGCTTCAGCCCCGGCGCCTTCCAAAGTTGGACCTTCGTGCCATGGGACACGGCAAGGAAGCGGTTGTCTGGGCTGAACCGAAGCGCGCGCACGGGCGCTTTAAAGTTGAACCGATACAGCACAATGCCTTTCTTGAGGTTCACAAGGAGCGAATGGCCATCTATGGATGCAAATCATGCTTGATAAGTGAACATGCAGTAGATATGTGCTATGCAGGGATGTATACCTTCGTCCACGGCAATCAGCAAGCGGGAATCGTGTGACACGGCCATCGTCTGGACGTTCTTGCGGCTCTCAAACGCAAACGTGCGCGACGCATTGCTAGACACAGCGGATGTACAGCTAAGATCGGACAGAAGGATGCATGAAGCACGTACTTGATCAAGTCGAACACGGTGATGCGATTGCCCACTGGACTGAGCAACGAGTTGCCGTCGGGTGTGAACACCAGGTTGCCCTGCGTGTACACTGTCCCACAGAGGTGGCTGAACTAGACATATGTGTCGCCTTGCATGAGATGACGATAGCGATGAACATGAAGGGATAATGCGTCTCTACCTCGTACGAAAACTTCATCTTCGGAACGACGTTGGAGGCGGCGGTGGAGGACGACGCGCCAAGATACAAAATGCTGCACCAACCAATGCCATTGGCTTGCACCAATCACGCGGGAATCCTCGTGACACTTTATATTCGATTTCACAGGATATTCATTTCAAATTCACTTGTTGGACCATGGATCATGCCAAGGCGTTCCTGGACCTGTTGGGGTCGTCTAGCGATGCCATCTCGGATGCGCAAGTCCGAGATTCGTTCCGAGCGGAATACGACAAGCTTCCTGCGGTGATCAATGACCTCGTCAGCGACGTACGTCCGTCTGCCAGAGATCGATGCCTCTGCACGAAACCTCATGTGGTTTGATGATGACAGTGGTTGTTTGTAGGGCCGCATCAAGATCTTCCAACAAGGGTCGAACTTGATGTATGGCTTGGTGGCAAAGGAAGAAGCGGAACGCATGCGTGGCCTCACGTACGTCCATTCGTGTAGGGTCCATTGGTTCATTGTGTGCGTAAATAGGGTCGAGCAACGGGGCGTGCTTCATGAGATTGAAAAGGCGGGCAACAAAGGCATTTGGACGCGCGACATCAAGACAAAAACCAACATCCCGGAAGTGATCATTCGAAAAACGATCCGTCTGCTCGAGACCCGCCATCTCGTGAAAGCGGTCAAGTCGATCAGCCAAAAAAACAAGAAGCTGTACATGCTCTTCGACCTCGTGCCATCCCGCGACATCACGGGCGGGCCCTGGTACAACGAGCAAGAGTTCGACCACGACTTTATCGACACATTGCGCAACTTTGTGTGTCAGTTCATCCGCGCCAAGGCAAGTGCACTTGTATCTGTGCATCTATGCAAGTACTTCGCCCGTCGTCATGACTTGTGATGTAGGGTATTGTCACGCTCAAGCAAATCACAGACAAAGTCCACGAATCTGGCATTGCCAAGGTGTCGCTCGGCCCCGACGAAATGATGTCCATCCTCAATACACTCATCTACGACGACCGCGTCGAGGAGGTCCGCGCGGCGCGGCTCGCGAACGGGGTATGCTGCATGCCGCATCCAGTTGGTTGTTCGATTGATGCTGGCGTAGGAATGGCGAGACGTGTCGTACAAAGTATCGAGGGAAGTGACCGACTTTGACTCGCTGTCAGACACGCCCTGTGGCATTTGTCCCGTGTTCGATCAGTGCGCGGACGGCAACATCATCTCCCCTGCCACGTGCATCTACCTCACCAAGTGGTTGGACATCCAGGACGAGTTTTAATCCTACATACTATCACACCAACACAAATATTAGTACTACGAGCTATGATCTAATAGTACTTAGTACTTTCTGTACAGTACTGCTACTATGTATTACTCCGCATCCTGTACAGTATACTGTACTGTACACTATTCTATACCAGTTTGTACTGTACAGTTCCCAATGTTGTACGGTACAGTAACTTAAGTACGTACAAGGATCAAAATACTAGTATTAATACGTAGTACTATAATAAGTCTTACCCTACTCCGCACACCACTGTACTGTACAGTACACATGCTGTACGGTACAGAACAACTATAGAACGAATCAAAACAGTGCTTAATGCCATGTCCTGTAGATTTCAAAGCGTTTCTCGTTGCCAGAACGAGGAATGTTGATCATTCAAACCATCCAACTTAGAGGTATGGTGCATGCATTTCAACTAAAGACTACAAAAATATGCCTTGTCTTTCGACAGCTATTCCAACTTTGTATTGATATTTTTTAGGAAAATAAGCCGTAATAACGATAGAACTGGTCAAGACCAACAGAAGTTACGGTTCAAAATTTCGATTGGTGAAAAAGTGATCGAGCACTAATAGAATTTAAACCAACCAGCCTTTTTGTATGGAAATATATGGACATTTTGGCCGAAAAGGAGCATCAAGTATATCTTGGTCTTTGTATACAGCACTTATCCGTATGAACGTTTCCATTGTATCCGGATTATTCAGGATGTTTAACCTATTTACCAGATAAAAAACGTAAGTAAAAATAATTTAACGTCAACATTACGGGGGGTTAACTGAAATAACCGAGGCGTTTAATAGTAAAACGTCTCCTCTTGAGGATGGCCCATCTGTAGTCTTTAGATGAAATGCACCATATAACATGCAAACGACCGAACATCGTCGAGGGCGCTGGGCAACCACAACAGTGTTGGACCCCACTTAAGTTAGTAAATTGCTACCCCGACCACCACCACCTACACAGCCCCCAAAACGCGGCAGTGGCGTTCCGGCTAGCTTCTCGGACAGTGGATGAGTGTGCAGACCGGACGAGCGTAGTCCTCCTCATGCATCGGCAGCCTCGTAGGGCGTGGCGGACCCTCTCTGCCGCCATACTCGTCGACACTCACCCACCCACATGCATCCAGTCTGTCAAGCTTCCCAGACCTTGATCGTCTTGTCTTTTTCAAGCGCGCCGGTCGCGAGCATGGGTCGCATGGGATTGGCGGCGACCGCGAGGACGGCGTCCGTGTGTGCGGGGATGATCTGCGCAATGGACTGGGTCTGTACGTCCCACAGCACGACGTTTCCGTCCTCGGAACCACTCACGACATGCGGCTTGTCGCCGACGACCGAGAACGCCGAGAAGATGCAAAACGACGCGTTCACGTGGCCGCTGTACGTCTTGAGCACGCGGGACCGCACGTAGTCCCATAGCCGCAGCTTCCCGTCCAACGTGCTCACGAGGACAAACTTGCCGTTGGGAGTGAAGCGCGCGAACGAGACGGGCACGATCGGGTCGTTGGAAGTGGCGTCGGTGGACAGCGTCAGCGTGTTGAGGCATTGGCCCGAGGCCACGTCCCATATTCGGCACAGCCCGTCGTAGCTACTCGGGACACGATGAATAAATAAAAATGTGGGGCTGACGACACGAACTACCTGCTCGAGACGAGTAGCGTGCCGTCGCGGTTGAACGACGCGGCCGTGACCGGGTCGGAATGCGCGGGAATCATGCGCGCGATGCGACCAGTCCGAAAATCCCAAATGCGCACGCTGTCATCGAACGAAGAACTCGCAATGAGCGTCCCTTGCGGGTTGAAGTTGACTGAAAACACCACGTTGGTGTGCCCACGGAGGGTCGCGACGGTGCAGCCCTGCTCGACGTCCCATGTCTTGACGGTCCGATCGTCCGAGCCAGATGCGACGTATTTTGCGTTTTGACACCATGAGATGTCTGAGATCCCTTGGTCGTGGCCTTCGAGGGTTGTTTTGAGGGACCCGGACGAGGCATCCCATAACTTGACCGTTTTATCCGGGGCTACACAACCACAACGGGGAGCATGCATCAGAACATGTGTTCTTCCTCCTCATCGTAAATGGAGGAAGACGTACATGCACTGGCAAGGATGTGGCCGGTAGGCGCGAACTCGACACTCGAGATGGCCTTCTTGTGCCCCACGCATGTAAACTTGAGCTGGAACGGCGTGTGCGGCGATCGATGAGGGGGGGACGATGGATGCGCTTGAAGGAACGCCGCGGATTCCGTCATGGGTGGCTCCACTGGCATTTCATTCAGCGTCGACATGCTCGATGAAGCTGTCGGATGTGACTGACCGTTTAATGCGTCTGAACTTGTCCGGATTTTGACACAAAGAACCCACACCTGCGTGGAGGAAATACCTCTAATCTTTAATATCATTTGATGACCCAATCGAAAATCACAGGGACGTATGCGTTTCAGCGGGTAATATCCTGTCAATAGAAATATAGTGCTGAATCGAATCTTACAGAGTATACATACAAAGAGGCTAAGACAGATTGGTCATCTCAATTCGCTGACAAAGGTGATCCCATTGGCTTAAATTAAACATTGCATGCCGTTGATTGGTTAGCGGCACCCATGTCGTTGGCATGGTCTTTGTTCGAAGGTGCGAAGATGTGCATGGCTTTGCGTTCTCGGCATTTACTCTTGGAAGCTATGTACCTTACTAAGTCTCGCTATGGCAACGTGAGCACATAGTACATCGACTTTGATTTTTGCAGATGTCAGTTGGTGCCTGTCGTCAATCTACGTCTGGTTGTGGTCACCCCCCCACGAGGATCTCCCCACTGAACCATTCCGACATCATATCTCTGCGAAGGATTTGGCGGCAAGGTCGGTGGCATGTTTCTGTCGCCCATGACGTTTCTCGTTCCCTTTTCTTTGTTGCGCGACGCCCCGCAATCGATGGTTTCGCCTTTTCATAAATCATCCTCCGCGTACTATACATCTTTCGTCCATGCACAGCCAGGTTTAAAAGCATTCGCCCTTTCAGGTCAATCACACAGTCAACACTCGACAACTCTACTACGTAGTATTTCGACAACAACTTACACAAGATTCCCGAATTCGCGTACGTTCCTATATCCGGATAACGACGTCGGTGAAAACCTCTAGAAAGACTATATTTGTGTTTGTATAAATTGATACGTTGCATTCTATTCTAGACTGTCTAGAAGGAAAAACCTGTCTATAACGAAATCCAAAATACGGTACGAACTGTGATCAAAGGCGGCGATGTCGCGTCGGCTGACACTTGGCCGTGTGCTGGAACCCCTTCTATTGAGCGCCTCCGTGACTGTACCATCGCATTATCCATCCAAAGCTGAATATGTGCATCAACTTATCGACACGTACTACCTACCAGTCTTCTTGTGGGCAGAGAAGCAGCTACGTTCGCCGTGTCTTGTGCTCGGCCTCAGCTGTGTCCAGGTACATAGCATGACCCTTCGAACGTGGTTGCGTGGCCAATCCCTGCATCTAGGGAGGGGGAAAGACCACCATGTCTTCGTATCTGGAGACCCTCTTTCGCGCCACTGGCAGGACGTGTGCGACCTTGTCGTTGGACGACGTGTACCTCCCACATGCAGATCAACTCAAGGTGGCCGCATCCAACCCACACAACCCGCTTCTCGAAGTACGACGTTCTTCTTCCTTCCCCGATCATGCACATATTGACATCATTCCACACAGCACCGCGGCAATCCTGGAACGCACGACTTGAACCTTCTCATGTCGTTGATCGACGACGCCAGTGCAGGCCGCGATGTGTTGGTGCCGCGGTACGACAAGTCAGCATACAATGGCCGAGGCGATCGCTTCCCCAAGGATAAGTGGGTACGCTATCCAGGTATTGTTATACTAGTATCGTATTTTGGAAATAGATATAAGTCCTCGTAGTTTTGGGGGTTGCAATATCATCCTTAACACCTTCGTAGGCCCCGTGGATGTGTTGTTAATCGAAGGGTGGTGCTTGGGCTTTGAAGCTTCACCTACCGATCCGCCAGGGTACGACGTCACATAGCGACCTCAATATGTAGCAGAGCCCATACGCTCTCTCTCGGTAGACATTTGAGACCTGTGAACCAAGCGTTGCGCGAGTTTGATCGCGTCCACGCTGCCCTGTCTGCCCTGATCGTCGTGCACGTTGACGATGCGCGTTGGGTGTACACGTACGTTGGGTTCAACCCCGTTGGCTGCATACATACACAACATAATATCATGACGACAGGTGGCGAGAACAAGCCGAGGCTCAGATGAGGGACCAGGGCGTGCCTGCCATGACGAGTACGCAAGTAAGCGACTTTGTCGATCGGTTTATGCCAGCGTACGACCAGTACCTGCCTGCATTGTACGCAACGGATGGCCACAGCCTCGTCCACCGCGTGCCACGTCTGACCATTGACATTGACGTGGACCGCAAGTGTCGTGGGGTTGTGGCTCGCGAATCAATCGACCAAAGTGTGAACGCAACGGCCAATTACTAGTACATACCGTCTACTCGAGCTAAATCATCCTAATGATGACTCGTTGGTTGGGTTGAACCGCACGCACATGCATGTCCTTGGGGATCTGGCCTGGCAAGTAGTACATATACGTTAGCACGAATAGCTAGCTAGCTGGGTAGATTGCTTTTGCTGTGCAAACATATGTACATAATATCCTGTCGACGAGAGCTCGTGCTCTTGTGTACTGTCACACGCTGCATACTGATGCCCTGATGTACCTACCATACATATCACCAACCTGACAAAGGGCAATCAATAGTAGATATTAGACCTCCTGACGTATGATCAAGCCTCCAGTATGGTTGGGCTGGCTAACGTTGAGCAGATTCAATATTATTTCGAGCCTGGCACACACACGCATACGGTGATTGGATTGGGTTGGTTGGTAGGTGTGTGTATGCGTCGTACTGTAACTTACAGTCAGTGTTGTCATCTGTACATGTTGCTTGGATACAAGTTTTGCTCGGACATTTCACAAGTGCAGCAACGATGGAGCATTTCAAGCCTAGAAGTGTGAAGTTGATTTGTAACACACGATGCAGAATTTGGTTTGCACTGAGAAAAGTACTGTACATAGCTGACGGCACTGGTTGCTGCGGACAGCAAAAGCACGACGCGGCTCCAGTGTAAGTAGCGCGAGTGGTTACAGTAGCCCCGTAAGTTTGTACATAAACTGTACAGTAACCTCAACGCCCCCCCCCCGCCCCGTTTGTACACAATGTACGGTCCTCGACTACATAGGCACGCCTCGTTGATGGCCTACAGTATCACTGTCATTCCTCTCCATCGATGTGTGTGGTGAGTGTTCATGAGCTTAGGACAGTACACCTGTGACTGCGGTCCCTCTATACGGGTGGTTACAGTACAGTAGAACCTACATCGAGGATACCTATCTTATTATCTACTAGTACTGTACTGCAGTAGTATATGCTACTAGTATGTGGTACATGTATTGGTGGTACATGTTGACTTGAAAGGCTGCACTGAACTGGTGTGAGTGAAACGTGGGAGGATGTACCGGTACCGGTACCTGTAGCCTGACGTCCCCCCTAGCCTGGCTCCAGCACATGCGGGCCTTGGTGACGACTTTCCCCTTCATACCCCTTATATCCTGACGAGAGGATATACTTGGTTGTTGTAGACTTTACAGCTTAGTTTGCCAGAACCAGCGAACGCCCTCAAGCCCCCCACGCCACCTACAAACGGCTACAGATATGTGTACCAGAAGCGGCTAAAGTATGTACTGAAGTACTGAAGTACCTTACAGTACTGTTAGTTACTGCAGTAATCAGTCTCAGGATTTCAAACTGGATTTTCGACAACTTACCGTAGAATAAACCACGAGAAAAGGCACCAAGTTAGTTGCTCCCCTCGAAACCATTCGCATCAAGAATGTTAGCGTTGTACAGTGGCGGCCTCGCCTGTGCGACTCTGCAGCACATGGTGATTGAAGTGTCCCGAACATCACCCCAAATTACCCCAAAGTCCAACGATCTTCCGCTCAATAAAGGCATATGTATGTCATCATGCGACTTCGGCGAACGTTCGGCACATAGGCGTTGCGCCCAGTCTTTTGTCAAAATCCATGGCAGCAATGATGAATCTTGAGCAAGCAATCCAATTATATCACATCGGTTGACATGTCCTAGGGTGTGCAAAGGCGAGCCCTGACATGTGGGGCGACTGCAATTTCCTGTCATCGCGGTTAGTGATGGGGAGATTCGGAGGAATCAGTGTTACCGTGGTGGGAAGGCAATCTCAGGTCAGCAGGCACAAACAGCACGCTCACCATAGCTCACCATTCAAATCTTGCGCTTCAGTAACTTACTTTGACTCGGGTTGACGGACACTTGGAGTTTTCCCATGGTGAGACATTGGAGGGATCCCAACCAGTATGTGCAATATGGTGACATATGTATAGTTTATGTATACACGGCCAGGCCAAACATTCGGTGTCAAGATAACATCCGACAACGTGGAGCAGCCATCCAGTTGAGTTATGCAACCTAAAGACGCCTTCTCCAGTTGTTGGCGACATAGCCCATTTTGAAGTCGTCAGGTCATCATGTTTCCACGCGTCCTGGATCCGCGCTTTCTCGGCACGCAGCCCAGTGCTGCCGGCAAACACAACGCAGACGACGCTAAAGCATTAGTACCACCCCTACAGCAGCAGGCCCGGGCTCCCCGACGCACCGACTCAGTGTCGTCCACAGCGTCGGTGGCGTCGTGGCCGTCGGTGTTTGATGAAGATACCAACGGGTTGACCGACCACGACTTACTTCAACGAGGTTATGACGTGGCAGCGTACGTGATGGAGCAGTGCCGCGTCCTCCCTGCCAACACCGTTGACGCGCAGTCCAAGGTCCTTACGATTGTGAACACATTTATCGTGCCAGGCACAATGAACGAGGTGCTGGATGTGTACTCGCGAGACCAACAGCTAGGTTTTCAAGCGTTCCTGCTACGGGTGTTTCAAGATTCTCTGACGGAAGCCATGTGCGTCCGCCGCGTGACGCAGCCGCTGCGACGACCGTCTTCGCGAGAGGGGGACGACTGCAGCAGCAACAACGACGAGTACTACACAGCCAGTAACCACAGCAGCGGTAGCGGTAGCAGTAGCACCACCACCAGTACCATCCACGACTTCACTGGGTGCACCACGTCCATCAAAGCTGTGAAACTCAACGAAAAGCGACTGTTTCGCACGTCCACGCATGACCTGCACCTGCTGGATTTCGTGCAAAAGCTGTCGGACACGACGTTTGTTCGGGTGTTCAAGAGCCTCGATGCCCCACGCCCCCACCACAAACACGACAGTCGAGTGACCAACGTCTTGTTTGGGTTCCACATGGACGAAGTGCATTCTGGAGGGGTCAAGGTGACGTTTTACGGCCAGCACGTGGGCAAGAAGAACTCGTTCGCATACGCGATGCTGCACCAACTGTCGGGCTCTGTGGGGTTGCTGGCCACGGCGGTGTGGCGCCGCCGACTCGTGCGTCTGTGCGTTGCCCGGCCGACGCCGTCCGCCGCCACGACGTGTCACCTCTGCAGCCACAACCTATCGCGACGGACGCAGACCCAGTGCCGCCTCTGCGATCACACCGTGTGCACCCACTGCTCGCAGGTCGAACGCGCCGAGTCGGCGCGATGCATCGAAGTCGACCTCCGAGTGTGCAACGTGTGTCTGGTGCAGTGCCAAGCGAATTTGGTGCTCACCAACAAGGCCCCGGATGCCAAGCACCCGCAATATCTCACCACCGACGACGATGAAGAAGGGAGGTGCTTGCCACGTATCAGCGAAGTCCTCGGCACAGGACAAGTCCGACATCGCGGTCATAGCACGGCGAAAGCGCACGCTCCTCCTACTGCCGCAGCCCCCCTCTCGTCCTCGAGCCAACCGATTGCATCCAAAGGACGGGTGTTGAGTGGCGTACTCGGGTATTCCACGCCTCGTGGTGCAACTGGCCATTACGTGGCACAACCGGGGGGTCCTTCCACCGGACCCCACTATGACGATCTTGATCGACCCATGTCGTCCACCCATGGAACAAGCAGCAGCGCCAGTCGACCCGCCCCTCGCCGCGTCCTCAGCGCCCACGCCAGTTCGACCTCGGGGGACGCCATCCCACGCCAACGAGGTGCCAGTGGAGCCGCCATAACTCGACCAGCTTTGGACACTATTCGCATTTCTGTTCAAGCCGAAACCCTTCGACAAAACGCAGTTTCGAACACGGAATTGACGAAGCGCCTCGACAAGTTATGCGAGTCGCTGGCCGGGGCGCTCGACTGCCACCACGGGTACGTGAGTCTGCTGTACAAGGGCGGGTTTGTCGTCAAAGCCACGTCAGGCATGGCGCAGACCATTCGCATCACTCGGACGGACCCGCTGAGTGTGGCGACGCTGCTGAAGGGGGGCGCGGCCCCGCTCGTGGTGCCCGACGCAACCATAGACCCGCGCTTCAATACATCCGTCCGGGTGACGGGGAGGGAGTGTGTCCGGTACTACGTCGGCCTCATGCTGGTCACGTCCGACGGGATTGAGCTGGGCACCGTGTCGGTCAGCGACGGACTTCCCCGCGCCCGATTTGACGCAACCCACCGCCGTCTCTTGCACTGGTTTGCTTCGACGATCGTAGACGAAATCGAGCAGTGCTGCCGTTGACAGATATCGTGGTTACACGACTGGAGTTGCTGTAGGATATAGCGCCGGTCGTTGGTGTGTTAATTTAACTAGACGGGTGTAGATTCTTGACGACATTGCTCGGTAGAACAGTTGGTTTGAAACCTGGGTGACATCAGCGTGACGAATGTGTGATCGTAGTGTCGTCTGATGAGACGACATTAGATTTTGGTCATGGTCTCGTCCACGCTATGAAAAGATACCGGTACAGGAGTAAAGGACTTGAAGTTTGTTGGGTGAATCAAGTTTTCATATGAGTACTACTACACTATGCAACCAAAGGTTCAGCCTCATTCTTTACAAATGGGTAACTCCCCAACGTGTTGCTGCAGCCCAAGCTCACTTAATTGGCAGGGATATGAGAAAGGGGAACTCCGAGGATGCCACGTCATATGCTGGATGCACCGCCGCGATCGAAGCCCTCAAATTCGACGAAAATCCATACGTCAAAGCCGTGAGCCATGCGATGCACTTGTGAGATTTCGTGCAAAAACTGGCACACAAGTTGTTTGTACGAGTGGTCAAGTCGCTCGATTTTGACGAACCGACGACACCACCCCGCCTGACAAACCTATTGTTTGGCTTCCACATGCATGGACATTCTAAGCACGTTGAGGAATGCTTGACTACACTTTCTTGAATACAGTAGCACGCCTAACGTTACTAGGTTGTTGGGTGGCGGCGGAAGGATGAATTTGTTACATGCAACTAATGTTGTCGAAGAGCCGTCCGTTCGTACGTATCGTTGCCGGCAGCTGGGCCTAAAAACTATGTACACTGCCGACGGCATCGAGGTGGGTATGTACCGTGGCCGTGAGCGACGTCCAGCCCCGAACCACCCACTTTGTACCGACATATCGGCATGGTTTCGAACTGCCAGCCATCCTCGACGAAGTTGAACACAGTTGTAGTCGGATACTGTAGCATAAGCTAGTGTCGATTCATCATACTGCTCCCTCTTCCACTTGTAAAGTCGACTGACTACCTTTCGACATCACGGCCATGACATTTTCTGCACATTCAGAGTTACCGTTCATTTCCAAACTCCACATCGACACAAGTTGTATGCTACTGACTGTAGCATGTGTTGAGCCTCTTAGGTTTTCGTAAACCGTCGACATGGTCGTGCGTTCGTCTCGACGAAACTCGACGCCACATGTGGTGTTACACTTGTTAAATATTAATGTGCTTGCAGGGCGACGGCCAGTCGGTCTTCGATCAGCGCCACAACATTGTCGTGGAACGTTTCCATGGCCTGCCGATGTTGCGGCGACATGCGCAGCCGAGGCGCCGTATCTGCCACGGACACGGTGCCCAACACGTGTCCGTCCGACGTGCGTAGCGGGAAGCCGCAAAAGAACCGGATGCCTTCGGAACCTGTGACACGGGGCGACGACGCGAACCGGGGGTCGGCGGTCGCGTCTGGCACGAGCAGCAACGCTGTGTCACTGGACGCGAGAATTTCCCTCACGAGAGCGCACGTGCTGGGGATTTGCGACGGCGCCGTCGATCCAAACGCACCTTTGAGCACCGTCGCGCCTTGGTAGATGAGCGTCACGTAGCCGTTGGCGCACTCCATGTCGGCACACACTTCTTCACACAGGACGTCGTGGAGGCTGTTGGCGCCCACATCCAAGCATGCAAACATTTGGAGTTGGTCTTCGAGACTCGTCGCATCGTGATCATCTTCGTGGCCATGGCCGCCGACGTGACTGCTGTCGTTACTACTGGCGCGGCTGCTAACGTGGCTGCTGTTGCTGCGACGAGGGCGGGGGGGCGACGACTGGTTGTCGGCAATGTCGTACGGATGATCTTGTTGTTGTTGTTGCAGTGTCGTCGTCGAGTCGCTGGTCGAGGTGCGATAGCGGTGGCGGCGATGATGATACTCATCATCGCTACCTTCGTCTTCGTCGCCTTCTTCAATGTTGGCCGCCTCCATTTCCAACAGCGGCACGACGTAGCGTTGTGGTTGACGGGAATGATCCTTGGAGGCCATTGGTGTCCAGGGCGACGGCGACAGTTGGGGGCGCAATGTCATGGTGCGCATCATAGCATCGACGTCTGGATTGAAACTCGGGCGTTCGCGCAGCACAATGGGCTCAACGGTGGGTGGTGGTGGTGACCGTTCTGTTGGAGACGGATGCGATGGGGCGGAAGGGGGCGACGTCACGGGGACGGCAGTCTCGGCAACGCACCCGAGGCACAGCTGCAGCTCAAACACGTTGGCCGGGCCGACTTGGACGTTTTGAAGCACGGAGCACCCCCCACAGAACGGCATGGTGCAGGCACCACAGACCCCCACGGCCACTGAGGCACAGCATCGCATGCAAATCTCCTTTGCGGCCGACGCTTTCGTGGCTTGGCGGGGGGTGGGCCGGGGAGTGGCGGGGGGGGCTTGGCGGGGGGTGGGCCGGGGAGTGGCGGAGGCAGAAGCTGGTTTCTTTGCAGAAATCGGCGGGACCACCATGGTGACCCCAGGGAAGCGCGTTTGGGCGTCAAACGCCAGATTGTCTTCATACACGTCGGTGGCGTTGCTGTTGTCATCGCCGTCAGGGTTGGATCGCAACGCGTCTCGATGGGACAATGCGCGTCTGGACGACGACCGGCGATGGTTGTGGAGTCGACTGCGATGTGGTTTCGGGCAGACGTTGTCGCATTCTGCCGAAGGTGCAGGGTTCAGCGCGTTGCGGTGCACGAGGGTCACCTGGCAGCCGTGGCACACTTGCATGGAAACCACTAGCCCCGGCGCCGACTCGACGTCTTGGTGCCGCGTACATTTCGAGCACATGGCAGCCTGGCACACCTGGCAAAAGTGCGCGCGCCGAAAGAGGTGGAAGGATTTGTTGCATGTGTGGCACGCCCGCGGTAACGTCGCGGTGAAATTCAACGACGACGACGAGGGTGGTGGCATCGACGTAGCGTGAACAAGCTGAGACGATGGGACGACCGCCGAGTCTTGCGTCAATCGACGGCGCAGCACCACGTTCTTGACCATGGCTAGCGACGTTGCCACCTTGCCCAGCCACAGACAGGTCTCGTCGCCGCGGGTGGCCGTGGTGTGATAGCCCAAAAAGGTGAGGCGTAGCCGGTTGGCGCGCGAGATTTTCTCAAACAGAAACCCAAACGTGAGATTCTCGTGGTGTGGGGCCGACAAGGTCGTGCTGCCGCTGCTTTCTTTGGTCCAGGAATCCGTAGACGACAACCGAATGTCCGACCAGCTGTCGACAGACTCGTAGAACCGCACAACACTGGTGGCTGACAGCGGCTCGACGTGCTCTAGGCATAGCAGGTCCTTCTGCCATTGCTTTTTGTCGTGAAAGCGGATGCGCTTGATCACAGTCGACCGAGCCACCGGCCCCTTTGTCAACGGGCGCGGCTCGTCGTCGGTGGGCATCTGATTCGATGGCGGAAGCAACGTGCCCCCGTCGCCAAGGTGCCGGGCTACAGTTGACACGTCAATGGCACGATCGAACAAGCGCGAGAAGAACGGATCCGAGTCGTCCAGGTCGGTGGGTGCAAAGAGTTCGAGAATCTCCGACAGTGGCGCGTGAAGCTCCAGAGTGGCGCGTACAAAGTACTGTTTGGTCTCGGACACGTAGTCGTGGACAACGTGACTGTCTTTTCCACGGTGGTTGCCCTGCGGATTTGACGACGACGACGGCCCTTTGGTGCTTTCGGTGCACTCTTTCGCAAACGAGATGGCACATTCCTGTGCGAACGCCGCAGTCTTCTTCGCGCGGTTCGTTGGCGACCGTGCTGCAGCAGACGACGACGACGACCGTGGGTTGCTTCCAGACATGATGAGCGTATCGACCGGCGCCTTGCAAGACGCGTCGATGGTTTGGACAAGTTGAATGTACAAATCATATCCGGACGTATCCGGAAAAAGACCCACAATCCTTCCACCATTATTACTTTGAAGTACTCCCTCTGTCCAATGATGATTGCGACTGAATATTCGGCAGCGCTTTATATCTTGCTTTCAGTATAAGGTGTAGATTTTTGAATCTGAAATACAATAAAATAAAGGTTGGTGGGATTTTCACGACGATGAGAGATATGATATGACGCGGGAATATTTTGCAGGTTCAGCAGCACGAAGGGAGACACTATTTATGCATGACAATTGAAGGTCTGCTACAAGTAAGGAGATGATAAAGTTGATGTAACGTTATTTTTACTGTTAGCCGATGCGATTTCTCGCCCGAATCTCCTGATATTGGATACAGTGAAGTGTATGTACGCCTTGGACCAGTAACTGCTGTCGTGAGGCGATCCTTCGCTGTGCAATTCGATACTATAGTATCATCGCGAGCAACGTTAGCAGGAACAGCAGCAAGTACTGTACTAAGGTAAATGATCGAATTCTCGGACACGATTTGCTAACAACTTGTTTTTCGACTTTGATTGGACGTAAATCAGTAACTAAACATCATCTCAAAAATCTGAAAGTACCACTCGAAAATACAATTCCTGGAGTTTTTTTTACTGCCTCATAGATACTCAATCAATGATAATTGCGATTTGTACTAAAATAAATACATGGAGTAAAATTAGTGATGACAATTTCGATGCACCTTAATTCTCGGACATAGAATTACCTTACATTTTGTATTGAAGTAAAATAATTTACAAAATATACGCCCCAAATACAATGCACGTATT